>NW_008329666.1:2615333-2627665 GCF_000622305.1 Nannospalax galili
AATTGCCTCCATTGGACTGGCCTGTGGCCATGTCTATGGGGCATTTTCTTGATTGTTGAGTGATGTGGGAGGGCCCAGCCCACTGTGCGTAGTGCCACCCCTGGGCAGGTGGGCCTGTGTTGCATAAGAAAACAGGCTGAGCAGGGGTCAGGGGAGCAAGCAAGCAAGCAGTATTCCTCCATGGCCTGTGCTCCAGCTCCTGTCTCCAGGTTCCTGCCCTGAGTTCCTACCTTGGGCTCCCGCTCCCTTTTGAACCTGGGAAATGTAAGATAAATAAACCTTTCCTCCCCAAGTTGGTATTGGTCAGAGTGTTTTGTCACAGCAATGGAGAAACAAGCCAGGACAACATGTAACTGTCCAGTGGGATGAATGGGATGGAGAATTTACTCAGTTTGCAGGTATGTGGAAGGTAACGTGGAAATGCTTGGTAAAAGGAAATATGTGTGTTTTTGAACCTGGGAAATGTAAGATAAATAAACCTTTCCTCCCCAAGTTGGTATTGGTCAGAGTGTTTTGTCACAGCAATGGAGAAACAAGCCAGGACAACATGTAACTGTCCAGTGGGATGAATGGGATGGAGAATTTACTCAGTTTGCAGGTATGTGGAAGGTAACGTGGAAATGCTTGGTAAAAGGAAATATGTGTGTTTCCAAGCAGTTTTACCCCTAGAAATATTCGCTAAAGCAGGAGTTGTTAAAGGACATTCACCAAAGCATATTTTGTTGTGCTGCTTAGTGGACAGAAGATAAAATAAGTTAGAAATGTTTGTATTTTCTGTTTCTATTAGTATTATGTCCCTGGCCACTGGAACATTGCTAATGCACATAAATTTTTTGTTAAGTGAATGACTATGATAAAACACACAGCAGATAAAAATAAATAAATGAATGCCCAGCGTGGTGGCACACACCTTTAGTCCCAGTACTTGAGAGGCAGAGACAGGCAGATCTTTGTGAGTTCAAGGCCAGCCTGGTCTACGTAAAGAGTTCCAGGCCAGCTGGGGCTGCAGGGAGACCCTGTCTTAAAAACACCAAAAACTAAATGAATAAGGAAAAATAAATAAATAAATGAGTATATTGCTATATATCAATGTGGATAGATTTCAGAAAGAGCTATGATTACACTAAAGTGTTTTGGAATACGTATGTCATTGTGCAACTTTAATACACAAAGATAATGCCATATATTACTCATAGCTACTTATATATACTAATATATTAAAATCGGTGCTAGAAAAAAACAACCAAAATTTATAATGGTGGCTATCTGGGGGGACAAAGGGAAGGGTGGCAAGAAAGAGCGGGTAGGAGAGTAAAGGTACGGAACAGAGACTTCCGTCCATGTCTTCATTTAAGGACAAGAAAATTCAGTGGAAGAAAGAACTAATGACAAAAATGTAAACTTTTTAAAATCCTAATTTATAAATACATGGGTTGTGTTCTATGTTTACTAAGCATTTTAAATAAAAAGAACATTGTTTCCATAAAATAAGAAGTAAATGAAATATAGCTATATAAATAAAATGGAAGTAAGCAATAAAAATAATGGGAAATTTAAAGTATGGATGAAATTCAACATTTACTTCCTGGGTTTAAAATAAAGTCATTAAGTCTCTTGGACCTTAGAACAAAAGGATAACAAGATAGTATACAAGAGAATATTTAATGGGACAGATACCCAGTCCTAGAAGTTTGGCATATGGTGAGCGAGAGCTTCAGGAACAAAGACAAAGAGCAGGAACAAAGACAAAGAGGAGGAACCAGCAATCCAAGAGATAATGGAATGTGTCCCAGAGTCGAAGAGCAAGATCTTCAGATTGCAAGAGAGAATTTTAAGCACAAAGGACACAGAGAAAACGATAATAGTACTAAGGAGGAGGTTAAGGAAGATAAGCTGATATTTGGCTGGCATATTTTACAACATGATAGTAAAAAAATTGCTTCAAAGTTTTGAGAGGAAATGATTTTAAACATAATTTATATACTGTTGAGATGGTTAAGGCATATGTATATATACATATATACATATATATGTACATATGCCATTGATTGATATAAAGGCAGAATAAAGGAATTTGGAAATCTTTTGAATAACAATTTCTGCAAAATGAAAATGTTCTGGATTACAACTTAAAGTCAGGAAACATGTCTTTAAGAACATGGATTTTTTTTCTATATTGATTTTATTAAACAGCTGTATAACCTCAACATTAAAGTGCAGGAATATACTACTTTTTCAACAAAGAAAAAAAGCAAAGGCAATAAGAATTTGAAGAAAAACAAAACTTCCATAGTAAATGTGTAGTTCAACTGTGAAGCAAAGTTTCTGATTTTGAACAACTGGTGAAATAAACATTTTTAAAGGCTTGACCTTAATGCATGAAGCATTCTCCTTTAGGCAGGTGAGGAACCAGTATCTCCTCCTCCAATCACATGACGTGGTTCTGAAGTGAATAATATCTTTAGGATTGTAATATTGGAATGTGCTTTCTTGGCTTTCATTTTCTGGAAATTATGTCTTGAGAGCCAGTGAAAGGCAATTATGATTATAGACAATTTAAGTTATAAGCTTTAAGAATGCAAAACTGGAAATATTCCTGAAAATGTGAGTGCTGGGAAAGAAGGTGCAGTGGAAAGAAGAAATAGCGGCAGTTCTCTCAGCTTACACAGTTCAGAACATGTCAAAATCACAGTCCTAAAGTGATAGATTAAGAAATGAATGTGTAAGCATAATTTTTAAAGTTATAAAGGATTATGGTTTGGATCTTAAATGTCCCCCAAAGGCTCCTATGGGCTTATTTGCTAGATTGCAGCAAAAGCTCTAGATGGTGGGGCCTGGTGGGATGAAATTAGGTCACTGGGCACACCCTTGAAGGGGTGTTGGGACCTGTGCCCCTTCCTGCCTTCCCTTTGCTTCCCAGCTACTGTAAGACGAGTGGCTTTGCACTGCCACATGCTCTTTGCTGTACTGTGCTGTCCTGACACAGACCCAAAGCAATATGACCAAGAGATCATGGAGGGACCTTTGACACTGTGAGCCAAAGTAAATCTTTCTTCCTTTAAGGTAATTTTTTAAGGTATTCTGCCATAGTAATAGAAATCTGACTAACACAAATAGCAAAGAACCTGACAGGAAACAAAAATTCAGGAAAAGGAAAGTGAAAGAGAACAAAGGTATTGATCTAAATTTATAAAGTTTTTTGGTGTTTTTGAGACAGCTGTAGCCCCAGCTGGCCTGGAACTCTCTATGTAGACCAGGCTGGCCTTGAACTCATAGAGATCCGCCTCTACCTCCCCAGTGCTGGGATTAAGGACACATGTCACCATGTCTGGCTCTAAATTTACAATTTTTGAAAGGAGAAATTAGAAAAACTTAAGGTTCCCACTGCCTTACTGATTCTCTCTCCTTTCCCTATACCCACTAAAAGGTCTCTGTGGAGAAAATCTAAATGCTTCTTGTTGAAGTTGTTTGCCTGGTAAGTTCTGTATGGTTCTTAGAAAATAGGGAACCTAGATTACAATTGCGCCAAGATTCAAAAGCCTACAGAGGAAACATTCAACAATGGGGAAAAATGTCCAAAGAGCTCAAATAGAAACAGTAAAGGTCAGTGCCTTCCAGACAGAGATATTGTATGCTTCTAATCTACTTTAGGACAGATATGTCAAACATCACCCAAAATCAACAAGGAAGAGATGAGTCCTGTCAGTGCAGTAAACAGAAGTGAGTGGACTTAGAATAGTTTGAGGGGGAATACAGAGGTATAATAACAAAGACCAAGCTGTCCAGTCAAGTTCATTGTTCACTGAAAGGAAGTCACCATAGTCAATGTATGTATCACTTAAAACATTTCATGAAAACAAATTCTGCAAGTATTTCTATATATATATATATTCTATCATTTTGAACTCCATGATTATTGTAAAGGAATATAATGCTAACAGCTAACATTTTACCTAATGTCTACTATGTGCCAAATTAACCATGCTACCAATTGAGGCTCATATAGGGAATGAGTACACCTGGAAAAAAAAAAAAAAAAAAAGGTGGCCATGGACTGAACTCTGATTCTGTAGGAAAATGGCTAGCAGGACTTGGGATGGGGGTAGAGGCCTAGGAGGCAGCATGAATGAGGCAGAAGAAAAAGCAGCCAGCTGTGGTATCTTGGAAACCTAGTAAAGAGAGTGTACCACAATGTAAGGCAAAAACTATGTTACATTCTGGAGAGAGGTCAAATGAGAGCTGACGGCTGACTGTTGGATCAGCACCAGAGGATAACCTTGACAAATGCAGTTTGAGTGGGGGGTGAGGGGGTCAACAACAGAAGCTTATTGGCCTGGATGTAACAGAGAAGAGAAAGATTCTTTATCTTGTTTGGGGTAATGGTCTCACAGCATGTGCAGAAGTCAAAAGTGCTGCATTGAACACTTTCTATTTGTGCACTTCAAGATATTTGAATAATACCTCAGTAATGCTGAAAAGAGAGAATGGAAAGAAAGAAACAGAAAAACTTTCCCTTTCCAGATGTTCTGAAAGAGGAATGGATGAACACAATGATTAGCACACAGAAGACAGATGACAAAAGAAGGAATTACTTTCCTAGTTGAGAGAAATAATCACAGACTTGTATGCTATGGCGAATGGTCCAGAAATAAGGAGAGATTGATGACACTGAAGAGAGGGATGGTTGCTAGTGATCCTGTAGAGAAGTCAGGCGTGTAGAGGGATGAGATTTAGTGCACAAGCCGGGGACAGGTGGAGAGGCGGTCTGCTGCACAAACACCACCATCTGTGAGGAGGTGGGGTGGGAGGAGTCTGTGAAAGTTCTCTAGATTGCTCCACTTTTCTTCATGAAGTAGGAAGCAAGGGCATTGGCTGAATGTGAGGAGAAGAGAGAAGATATTGGAGGCTTGGGGAAAAAGGTCAGTGTGAAATTGTCAGAGAGTGAGGAAGTATAAAAGAATAGAGTGAGGAATGTTCACTGGCATTGTGGCTCCCTGAGTCATGAATCTACAAGTACAATGATTCAACCCAGTAGTCTTCTCTATGATGTTCTTCAGCAAAGTGCAGACATAGATTTGACAAAGAGATTGATCATTGTTTTGTCAGGAAACTGGACAAGCAGTGTGTACAAGGAACAGGCTGGCTATAGTGATGGGCCACTGTTCTAACTGGATTTGAAGGGAGTAGTAGACTTTGAGGGGTAGAAGGAAAGTGAAAAGGAGAGAAGATCAATGGGTCAGAGACCCTAGTGACCAAAAACGATGGAGTTGGAGTGCTAGAGGAAGCAGGCTGGAAAAGTGGGGCAGGGGGACAGACAATAGGATGCTTCATGTAGGATTCTGTTACACCCATACATAGGGTTTTTGTGTATATAGGTTTTGTCTAACCGCTTAGGACCCCCTTCTAAGATATAATAGTAGGAACACAGAAGTTATTGATCTTTATTATCTCTTGGTGATTGTTGTTTTCCCCTGAGGTCACAGGAAGTTTTGCAGAGTTCAATCCCTTCCTTCTCATATCACCTAATACAAGCTGTTTTCTGTAAGCAACTTTGTTTTGCTAATCCCAACTCCCTAGCAAGGTCTGCCCTTGAATTATGCTGCAGACTTTTTGATTCCTTTGACAACAAGAAAGGAAGTGAAAGAAAAGCTGTGTGTGTGTGTGTGTGTGTGTGTGTGTGTGTGTGTGTGTGTGTTGTCTGTCCCCAATAGTTCTCTTAGGGGTGTTGGATGAAGGACTGCTAGAAGGAACTGCTTTCTTTTGCGGTTTGGGCTCTAGCTCTCTGATCCAATACTGCAAAGATAAAAGAGTTTGGGTTTTTCTTGGTGTCACTCTACCTTCAGACTTGTTGCAATATGGAATGCCATCTGCCACTTTGTCCTAGAAGACATTCTATGCTTCCTGTTCTGAACCACTATAAATGTTACTTGTAAATATACTAACTACTATGGTATCCTCATTTTTTGGTTTAAATGATTTGTGTGTTGTGATCTTTATTGGGAAATCAGTTTCATGAGATAATTAAATCCTCTAGGAAGGCTTAATTTGAGATTTCACATCATTTATTAGCTGCAAGTGCCTTGTTTCCTTTAACATATGTTCATGTAGGAGTTGGCAGTTAGATTTGAAGGCATTTATCATTGTCTTTATCTCCTAAGCCATGTATTTTAAGGTATTTCCTCCACTGGGATTTCTTTTTAATAAAGTTAAACTTCTATTCCAAAGAATTTTTGTGCTCAGATCATTGGCTTTGCTGATTAACAAGGCAGATTTTCTTTCAGGGTAGGAAGACTCCACCCTGCTCACTCCATGCCCACATGTTCACCTTCTCCAGCAGCTCAGCTGCAGGCTGAAAAGGCACTCACAAAAATACTCAGGACAAATGCTGCCTGTCCAGGAAGCCCACTGTCACCATGACCTCTTCTCAGTTCCCTCATCTTCCCTGCCCCATGGCTATATATGTCCTCCCTTCTAACATCACATCAGCACCAGACTGTAGAGGTTACGCCGAACACTGTGAATTTCCTGAGGTTTCTGTGACTTTTTTTCTGTGACTTCTTTGTACACCAGGATCTTTCTACAGCTGTCACTAAGTTCTGCACTGCTGACCTGGATCATGGGTGTTTATGAAGAAACCCTGCTGGGGCATAGTGGTGCACGCCCTTCAGTGGTGCACTTGGGAGGCAAATGCAGGTGGAACTCTGTGACATAGAGGCCAACCTGGTCTACATAGCAAGTTCCAGGCCAGCTGGGTCTACAGGGAGAAAAGAAAAAAGAAAAAAAAAAAGCAATCCTCCTCGGACCTAGCTCAAAGACCATAGAAACCATCATAGAGCTTCACATAATAGAAATTCTAGGGCCACAGCTTGATGATGATGATGATGACAGCTTCTGTTTCTGTCATTCACTCTTTTGGTCTATGTGTTGTTTCTCTATGGAGTATGGAAGTTATCAGGGATAAAGTTCCTCTTATTCCTTTGTGGGTTTTTTTTTTTTTTCTGCACAAGCCTTAGCCCAGTGCACACAATGAATGCTCAATACAAACTATTATCAGACTGAATAAGTAGGCATCCCCTACTAACTAAACTACTAAAGGTGTGTGAGCATGACAGTGGTCCATTGGCATCAGGGTGGGCGGGGCTCCCGGTAATGTCTGGGTGACAGAAGCGGGCAGTTTCCAGCTTAGCATTGTATTGTTTATTTGGGAGGTATATGTTGCTTTTTTCTTTCCACCAAAAGATACTTCCGATGAGGAAGAGAAGGAAAAGGAACTGGGTACTGGCAGATCATTAATGGAATGTCTCTGACCAAGTACACAATTGTATGTTTCAATCTGTTCTCACACTGCCCATACCCACACATACACATTCCCATATCCATATGAAAGGCATCTCATAATGCATGTGGTTTCAGTGACTACCTGAAATGAGCATATGATATCATTGACAACGGAGATGGTTTGAGGATGGGAGCGAGTCATCTGTGGATACATATTCGATCTATTTGTGCTAATTTTTTACTAAGAAACAGTATTTTGAAATTTTTTACATTTATTTATTTTGTGTGTGATTTGTATGTCCATGCATGTGTGCGTATATATCTCTGTGTGTGTTTAGAGGGGGTGTGCATATGCCATGGCACATGTGTGGCGGTCAGAAGACAACTTGCAGGAGGTGGTTCTCTCCCTCCACCACCATGTGGGTTCTAGGGATCTAACTCAGGTCGTCAGGCTTGGCAGCAAGTACCTTTATCCACTGAGCCATCTAACCAACCCCTAAAAATTTTATTTTTAAAGAAGTTTTAGATGCACAGAAATATTTGGAAAAGTTCAGAGATACCCATGCCTTCCCTGCTCCCCCCACAGCCTCACCTTTTGCAGCACCCCTCACTGCAGTGGCACATGTGATACACTTGGTGAATCCACATGATGTATCATAGCCACCCCCCAAACAAGAGTTCATATTAGGATCACTCCTGGTGTTGCACATTTTATGGGTCTGGAAAGATGTGCAATGACATATATCCTCCTTACTGCATTGCACAGAATAGATTTACTGCTCTAAAAATCCTGCTAGGACTGTTCACCATCCACCTCACCCTGCCGCCATGCTCTTTTGTTCTTTTTTTCCTGCACCTTCCTCAGTTAAATCAAGGTTTGAAGAGGCTATTTTCAGCCACTTTTGTCTAGAGGGAAAGGAGAAAAGGGAGATGTAAAGGAGGCCTGGTGTCGGTCACAGCTTCCTATAAAGAATGGGCTTTAAGAAACATTGTTGGCTAAGATTAATTCCTTTGTCAATAAATGTCGGCAGCTAATCTAGTGCCAATTGCATATGCCTGGGGAGTGAAGGCATATGCCATCTCTGTGAAGACTCGAGGAAACGAAGCCATTGTGGGGTGCTTGTTTTTTCTGCCAAGCACTGGCCAGGCCTCCACCATTACTTTTCGTTTTTCAAATTGAAAAGGAAAAAGAAATGCCAAACAGCATTTGCAGCTCCAAAGGGCAAACTGGATATGTTTTGACATATGTTGAAAATAAATTATTCTAAAGTCTGTTCACATATAAAATTATCTTTGTGGGATACACTAAACTAAAAGTCAATTTCATATACTCAGTCCCTTCATCAGCCAAGTTATTGGGCAGTACCTTGCTTTGATAGTTCCAGGCTCTGAAATTAACTCACAGTGAGTAGACTTAGTAAGAGCAAGGAGTTGAGGGTCTTCAGTGCCTCCTCCAGTTTGATTGATTTTGCAGTGCTAGCAGTTGAACCCCAGAAACTCATGCATGCTAGGCAAGTGCCCTAATAGTGACCACATGTCCAGCTCTGGTGTTTGTTTTTTATTCAGTTCTATTTTGTATAGAAGTGCTGCCCAGGGCTCACTAAACTGGCTTCACTCCTCGGTAATGAATCAGCAGCACCCAGAGTATGAGAAACACTGTTCCAGACTAGCAAATGGCCAGTGTTCTGAGCAGGAGAGGGTTACAGACAGAGTCCCTCCCCTACAAAATGAGTGCCTCTGCTCTGATCAGCCAGCCTGTGCTCGGACACCTCCAGAGCAAGTCTGATGAGTCAGGCATTGTGCTGAGCACTGGCTGTACCTTCCCAGCTACCCCAGCATGTGTAAGTGATATGACTCACCTTTTGATATGAGCCCCCTTTTTATAGGTGAGGCTCAGCAGTCATCTGAGGCAAGAAATTCTCCTGAGATCACCCAATCAGAAGACCCAGCGTCAAATACTATCTAACTCTGAGCCCCACACTTGCAACATTTACCATGCCTGCTCAAAGCCCACAGACAGCGACCTATAGGGCTCAGGATTAAGCTGGACCTCACCCCTCTCCAGCCTCACCCCTGTCTACCCCCTAGCTCTTTGCACCATTGATCATAATAAAAGTTGTTTTATTGACCTATAGGGCTCAGGATTAAGCTGGACCTCACCCCTCTCCAGCCTCACACTTTCTGTCTACCCCCTAGCTCTTTGCACCATTGATCATAATAAAAGTTGTTTTATCCATGAAGAAATTGGCTCTCCTAGAGTTAGAGTGATTTGAGCAGGGTTACACAGCTCACCTCTGAAAAGGAGCCAAGGTCTGTTCAATTCTGGTCCCATGCTCTTTTACTATTCAGCGTGGCTCTCCATAGAACATCCCTGTTCAGAGTAGGAAAATGGATCACAGGATATATGCAGAAATGAGAGGGGAAGGAAATAGTGTACTATGTAAATATAATGAATTTATAGACACACTGGCACACTTTTTGGGAAAGGAATGCCAAGTGAGTGACAGAGCTGTTACTGGTGAGACCCCTTAGCAGGTGGGATTATGAGTGGCTAACAGGGAAGGTTCATGCCTGGGCTCATATTCTGCCAAGTGACCACAGACAGTAAGCTTAACCCTTTTGTGCCGTAGTTTCCTACTAATACAGTAATAACTTTTTTCATCAATCCTTGTCTCAGAGGATGAGATACATAAGTGTTGAAACAGTGTTTGTTATATAAGAACACTACTTTTTATGTCCTCTAATACTTTTCTTTTTTCAGTGTTTTCTATAAGACACCATTAGGTTTTAGCATCTTTTATTGATGTAAATCTCAGGCGGGAAAGAAGCTTGATAATTGTATGGTGCTGTCAATATAGCAGGTTGGAAAGCTATGTAGCATTTGAGTTGGGCAGTAAGTGATGCTTCCAAGGAAATTTCAAAACAGATATTCAAAAAGTTAGAGTGAGAGACAATAGCTCTTGGAATCTTCTCATGAGAAGCTCTGATAAAGTCCCTTCTTATATATAAACTTCTCCAGTGGCTTTAAATGGCCTAAAACATTTCATGCAAAGTCCAGTCATCAATAAAACCATAAAGACTTTAACTATCTAATAGAAAGAGCTTACCCTAAATCTCACTATGTTTCATATATATAATGATTTCTCTGTATTTTGTCTCTAGAGATATTCTTTGTTTTAGTTCCATATTGGGTGAGAACTATATTGGCTTTTCAGACCATGATAGTAGTTTTCATATTCTTAATCTTTTTTCTTACAAAATTTAAAAAAGACTGATACTTTGTGACATGTGAAAATTGCACGAAACTCAAATCTGTGTCCAGAATTAAATTTCACTGAAATACAGCTGTGCTCATTTGTTTAATGCCTGTAGCTATTTCTACACTACCACGGCTGGGTAGAGTAATTGTGACAGACACGTTACAGTTTGCAAGACCTAAAATATCTACTATAAGGCCCATTATAGAAAAGCTTCCTTATTCTCCTGCCTGGAATAACCAAGACAGTCCTTTAAAGAGTTAAATTTTAGCTCCCTCTGCTTCCTTGGGCCTGCACAACCCACAGGCCTCTCTCCTGGGTAAGTTGATCGCGCCCTCCATGCCTGGACCCCCCAAGCCTCATTCACCCTTGCATCTCCCCTGCCTGTCTCTTCTCCTAGCCTGGGTTTTGTCCCATTCCTTTTCTTGGTGCCCCAGACACCGGGGGAACCACCTCTGCTTCCTGATCCTTTGCATCCAGACCAACCCAGCTCCTTCTGGGGTCCCCAGGAGCCCTCTGGGCCTGGCCCCGCCCTCACCACCCTTTACTTCCCTGGGCTGCACAACCAGCCAGCCTCTTTCCTAGACACCTGGGCTGACCTTTCTGCTTACTGATCCTATGCATCCAGACCAACCTAGTTCCTCAGTGCACTCCCCAGGAGACCTTGGGGCCTCTTCCCACCCCCATCTCCCTTTGCATCTTTGGGTGGCACAGCCACCAGCTGCCCTAGATCAGCATCTTTCCTGGGCCATGCTCCCAGGCCAGTTCAACCCCCAAATTTCCAAGGCCAAAATCTTTCCTGGAGGGATCCAGACCTTAGGAGAAAGCCTGAGAGCATCTGATCCTCACCTGATTTGGGCCTCTGTGGGAACTCCTAAAGACAAAAACAATCTGGCCACTCCAGCATAAAATCAAAAGGGAGAACCAGAAGCTTAGAGGAACAAGCTTTTCATGCCCAAAAAGTAAACCACAAAGACACATAAAGTTTACAAAAAGAAGCAGACCTAAACTTGAAGGCTTAAGTCTCACACAAGAATCAGAAACTACAAAAGAAATTCATGTGTCAAAATCACAGAGAAAAAATAATAACATGAAAAACCAAAATAACATGTCCCCACCAAATACCAGTAATCCTCTAGAGGAGCACAATGAGAACCCTCTATAGACAAAGCAGGACATGCAACTCAAAAGAACAATTATAAACATGGTAAAAGAATTCAGTGAATTTAAAGAACACACACACAAAGTAATCAAAGAACTGAGGGAAGCTAGGGATAAACTTCTGAATGAATTCAGAAAAGAGAAATATTGGAGAATACTTGGGGTGAAATGAAGAAGGAAGTGAAACACTCAGTAAGCCAATTAGAAACAACAGGAGAAAGCCTCACCAATAGAATGAATGAAATGGGAAACAGAGTATCAAGACTAGAAGATAAAGTGGATGAACTAGATCACTCAAGCAACGATTATGAAAAATTTAAGAAATCACAAGAATGGAATATGCAGGAATTGTGTGACACCATAAAAAGACCAAACTTATGAATCATAGGATACAGGAAGAAGAATCCCAAGATAATGGCATGGACCAGATCTTCAACAGAATCGTGGAAGAAAATTTCCCAAAATTAAAGAAAGACATGCCCACACAAATACAAGAAGCATATAGAACACCAAACAGACAGGACCAGAAAAGAAACTCTCCACGGTACATCATAGGAAAAACACTACACGTACAAAACAGACAATTCTGAAAGCTGCAAGAGAGAAACAACAAGTCACATATAAAGGAAAACCCAT
>NW_008329666.1:2627874-2628767 GCF_000622305.1 Nannospalax galili
AAAATCTTCCATGACATAAATAGGCTGAAAGAATTCATGTCCACAAAGGAGCCCTTTTGAGAGTTCTTGAAGCAATACAAAGAGCTGAAGAAAGGAATGACTATACCCAAGGGGTAACAGAAAGAAACTTAATAAAGGTATAACTGTGGAAAAGCACAGTTGCACCAAGAACGCAAACAGAAATCAAAACTGCAAGAATCAATACACATCTTTCATTAATAACTTTAAATATGAATGGACTGAACTCTGCAGTCAAAACACACAGACCAGTTGAATGGATTATGAAACAAAACCCATCTTTTTGTTGTCTGCAAGAAACCCATCTCACCTTCAAGAGCAAGCACTACCTTAAGGTGAAAGGGTGGAAAAGAATATTTCAAACAAATAGGACAAAGAAACAAGCAGGGGTTGCAATTCTAATGTCTGACAAAATAGACATTAAACTAAAACTAATCAGAAAAGACAAAGAGGGCCACTTCATTCTGATCAAAGGAACATAAAACAAGAAGATATTACAATCATGAACATATATTCACCAAAGTCTGGTGCACCAAACTTCATAAAAACAATATTACAGGACTTTAAGACCCAGATTAACCCCAACTCATTAATATTAGGGACTTCAATACAACATTGCCTCCATTACACAAGTTAACAGCACAGAGAATTAACAGAGAGACAGTTAAATTAAACAATACCACACATCAAGTGGGCCTAACAGACATCTACTGAATATTCCACCCGCGCACCAAACAATATGCTTTCTATTAAGCGTCTGGACCCTACACTGGGGCAAAAAAAGAAGCCTCAACAAATAAAAAAGAGTGAAATAATTCCATGCATTCTATCAGACCACAATGCAATAAAGCTTAAAATCAACACAGGAAGAAATC
>NW_008329666.1:2628892-2629933 GCF_000622305.1 Nannospalax galili
ACCACCCTACCAAAAGCCAGTTATAGATTCAATGCAATGCCAATCAAAATGCCCATGACATTTTTCACAGAATTGGAAAAATACATCCTAAGATTCACATGGAAGTACAAAAGACCTTGGATAGCCAAACAACCCTGAGCACTAAGAGCAATGCCAGGGGGATTATTATACCAGATTTTAAGCTGTATTACAGAGCTATAGTCATAAAAACAACATGGTACTGGCACAAAAATAGACCCATAGATCAATGGAACAAAATTGAAGACCCAAATATGAGTACATGCAATTTCAGCCACCTGATAATTGACAAAGGGGCCAAGAATATTCACTGGAGGAAAGACAGCATGTTCAGCAAATGGTGCTAGCACAACTGGATCTCCACCTATAGAAGAATGAAACTAAACTCCTATCTTTCACATTACACAAAAGTCAGTTCCAAACGGATCAAAGACATCAATGTAAAGCCTGAAACTGAAACCGTTAGAAGAAAACATTGGAAAAAACCTACAAGATATAGGTGTAGGAAAGGATTTTCTAAACCAAACATCAATTGCTCAGGAAACAAGGGCAAGAATTAACAAATAGGACCTCATTAAACTAAAAAGCTTCTGTATATCAAAGGAGGCAACCAGGGAAGCAAACAGAAAACCCACAGAATGGGAAAAAAATCTTCATCAGCGACACATCTGACAGAGGCTTAATATCCAGAATATATAACAAACTCAAAAAACAGAGAATCAAGACAAGAAGAAACCCAATTAAAAGACAGGCTAAAGACCTGAACAGAGAGTTCTCAAAAGAGGAAGTAAAGATGGCTATGAAGCATCTTAAAAGATGTTCAGCATCACTAATAATTAGGGAAATGCACATTAAAACCACTGTAAGATCTCATCTTACCCAAGTCACACTGGCTAAGGTCAAGAAAACAAATGATACCAAATGTTGGAGAGGATGTGGGGAAAGGGGAACACTCATCCACTGCTGGTGGGGCTGCAAACTTGTTCAACCCCTATGGAAAGCAGTGTGGAGAACTCTTAAAAA
>NW_008329666.1:2630230-2630790 GCF_000622305.1 Nannospalax galili
ATGTGGATCCTAGAATCAGACGCTGATAAATAAGTATGCAACCAGACATAACTACAGGATCCAGGATAATGGAAAGGAAACAGGAAGGTAAAGCAAAAGAAATTACCTGAAAAAGAAGACCAGTAGGAAACAGGCCTTAATAAGGGAGATATGTGTAAAAACTGGGTTAGTTTAAGGGAGGGGGAAGGAAAGGGTATACAAGAAACCTAGGGGATAAAGTGAAAGAAGGAGCTCAAGAGAGGTAGGACCATAGGAGAAGGGTATTATTAAGGGAGAAAGGGAGGAAATGGGGGGACCTTAATTGAGGAAACCATGATGGAGGGGTGAGACAATATGAGAGATAAATAATGCCTAGCTAGTTTTGGAAAACCAGAGGGAACCATATTACTCCTACAACCTACTGACAAATTATATGTAGCAGATCAAGAAATATATGTCTAGGTAAGCCTTATCTGAGAACAATTGGTCTTTGCCCAAGATTTATCTACATGGTACACAGTAATTAAAAGTACCAGACTGGTAGAACTAACCTTCTTGGATGTTTAACAGACATACTTTGA
>NW_008329666.1:2630818-2644193 GCF_000622305.1 Nannospalax galili
CAGTTTTTGCTCCTTGCCCTCCTAGTCGCCTAGTTCCAGGGGACTAAGAGTATCTCTCAAAATGGCCTGTGATTGTGGTGGGTCACCTGTCCTCTTGATCAAGGAGGCCAAGGAGACCCCATGAGATGGGTTTGAGTCAGTATCCAGTCTACAAAGAGGAGGGTCAACACAGAGGAAACATTTTCTCCATGCTTCCATGTTAAGCCAGCCATGGTCGAGTAGGACCTTTGACTTATCTTCACATAGGTGGAACTGGTAAAAGCAAGAAGCCAGGGGCTCCTCCCAAGCCCATGTGTCCCCTGAGGAACAGATCCTCAAATGGCCTTAAGCGTAAAAATGTATGGCCTCGAACACCCAAAAGGAAAATATAACCAAAGATTAAAGGGGCCAATATAATTTTTTAAGAGTCCGTATGTATAGCTAAAGACTACAAGAAACAATGCCAGACAGAAGATACCTTCCTTTGAGTTATTGGCCAAGGTGGTGCAAGAGACTCCCAGACAGTAACCAAGCATAGAACTGGGAAAATGAACAGCAGATCCCAATCTTATCTAAAGGAATGTTGACAACTGATTCCTGCTAGATGAGGAACAGCTGACCTTCCTAAAACAAAGACCTCTAGATGGGCTGACTAGATTCACCAGATGGACAAGTAGTGGGGAAATGACTGTAGGTGCTGACAACACAGCAGACAGTAGCAGGGATATCAAAGTATAAGGGCTCTAGTGGGGGGAAGGAGGCTATGGGAGGGTGCCATCTGGGAAGTGGTGTATAGTTGAATAAGATGGTTTGGGATGTTCTGTATGATATGCACACACACACACAAATCAACAAATTTTTTAAATGTATTATATTTGAAGAAGAAGCATGGAAATTTACATCATGTTAATTAGTAGAGGTGATAAATATTACCATTGAAATCTACCCGATGACTTTATAGACATACACAGGTGCCAAGGATCCAAGTGCAACCGATTATGACTAGTAATAATCAGATACATACAGATTAGAGAGGCATGCGCCAACATCTCAGTGTTAGTAGCAAAAACAATGAGTCTTTCTGCAAGGACTAATATATTCTAAAATGAAAAGGTTAAAAACTCATTCAATTTTCTGTCTTACAGGGCTTATACTGAGTTCAATATTGCTCTGGAGTGTGTTACTGAATATGTTAAAGCTGTAATGAAATGCTTCTTCTAATCATGTAGTTACTAAAAAATTTTTAAAAATTTTTTTTAAAGTTACATTTTAATCAGTGAGTGCCTCTGTGGTCATACTGAGGCTTTCATGGTTTTTATTTTTTCTTAAACTATGTGGGGAGTGGTGAAAACAGTGTTGTGATATCAGTTTTAAAAGCCACAATGTGATTACATAGTTCGAAATGCTCAACAGGGCTTCTTGGTAGCGTATAAGATAATTGCAGTGGGTTAGGAAGTTAATTTTAGGTAGGAAGCAGTAGTCTGGAAGACTGTGCCGTGGGTCTCAGAAGCACCACAGTTGTATAAGCATAACGATGCACTGTGCAGACCTGCACAGTCACTGAGATGAACTATGCATTGTTGGTAGGTATGATGCCCTCATTGTGTGCAGACGCTTTACAGGATGTGTTTCCTTCAAGGCTTCTTCCACAGGCCAAGGGCTACTGTTTGGATAGAAACAGTGGTAGCAACAGGTCAGCACCTGACAGCCGCTCTAGCAGCAAAAAGGGATCCCTGTCTCCCCATGGTGCTCTCATCTACGAACCAGAAAACCAGTGAGCGAATAAATGAATGATTCCTGGCACCAAGGCTAAATGTAAACAGTCATTCTGCCAGAATCTTACCTTCAAGTACATGCCAGTCGGCTTCCCTTATTCAGAGTCTACTCCTAGGGCACGTTAGCACTTAAAACACGTATTTTGGCTTAAGTTTTGAAAACCTAATCACAGTTCTCAAAACGGTTTCTATGCAAGTGTGTTCTCACCTGTTTTGTTTGTTTCTTTCTATTTATTATTCCTCTTTGTTGGATGGATGGTGAGAAAGTGCTCCTCAATAGTTTAGGAAAGACAGCTTTTTTGAAAATAGGCTTGAACTTTAAAGCTTACTGGTATCAGAAAGCTCCTGAATTATAGTTTAGCACAAAAGTGTTTAAAAAGACAGAGGCCTTATGTTTTCATATGTTCCTTTTACTACCTCTCCTATAATATTTAATAGTGTTTCATTGTCTTCATAAAATTATGAAGCAAAGAAATTATAAGGCATTAATGGTTTATAAAAATTTACCTCTGCATGTATTCAAATAATAAGTCAGACTCAATACTTTATTTTCTAAAATGGGAGAAAAAAACCTTTGTGAACTTGTCACTCTATATTTTCCACCACCCAAATTACTCGCTTTTCGAAAATCAGAGCTTCTAATTCCCATGTAAATAAATAAATAATATACAGTTGCAGTGCAAGCGGGACATCTACCTACACTAAAACTGTTTCTGTTTAACATGAAAGATTAACTGAGGGTATTAAGAGAAAAAGAGAACCTGAGGAAATTTTAGGAAAAAAGGATAAAGAAAACATGATCTGTTCTTGAATAAAAAGTAAAATTTACATATTCAATTTTCATTATTCAAGGGCTCCATATTTGCAAATTCCCTAACTCACTAAAATGTATTTATAACCCCAAAGTCAATACTCAAGACAGTTTCTCAAGCATGCACGGACATGCACAGGATAGCAAAAAATTTGAGTCTTCTTTGTGTGCACGGTCCAGGCGAGGTCAAGCAAGGCAATGCTCTGCTTGCTGTTTTAGCTTTAATAGATTTTTAAAGTGTCCTTTTGTGGTCCATTGAGTGTCACATTTTTCACACTTTTGTGCTTTTGGTTGGTGATCTCATTTTTAAAGTAGCCTCCAAGGAGAGTGCTAAAGTGCTGTTGAGTGTTCCTGAGTGTAAGAAAGCTGTGATATGCCTTGTGGGGAAAATGAATGTGATAGATAAGCTTCATTCAGCCATGACTTATAGTGCTTTGACCATGAATGAGTTCAATGTTAATGAGTCACCAACATATGTTTAAACATCTTCAAACACAGTCATTTGTGAAAGAATGGTATATGTTGATCAATAAATAAAAATGCATTTCTGATAAAGATGTGGTTCTAGCTAGGAACCTAACCCTGTATTTCCTAGGCACAATGGTTCAGTGTTCCTAAAATTGCTACAATTTATAGATTACCATGAGTGAGTAACAAGATTCTATACCATTTGGATTTCCTTTCTATTCAAGCCTTAGATGTGGGGTTTACAAACTTTCAATCCTGAAGAACCTCTGGTGTTAAAATTACAACTATTACAAAGGTGTTGACAGAAATTTCTTCCAGTTCTTCTAAGATACCGCCGTTCTCTGTTTCACGTATTAAAACTCTACCATTGTTCCAAAAGGAGTCGTAGTGAAGGTTGATTACACACCACATGTCTGTAGGAACGTTCAGAGATGAGAAAGAATAGTGGGTAGTACTAGGGGGATAGTGTGCTCTCATCCCAGCTCTCCTGACCTTATGTCAGCCCTGGCCATGTTATACCACCTGGAGAAGCCTTCTTTTAAAATGACAGGGCATAAAAGGAGGGATTATGTAGTGACATGCTGATGCTGACCTTTACCTATAAGGAAGATCTACCCAAGGGTGGAGTTGTCAATGAATAAAGAATAATCAAAGGTTAAAGTTGAGGGAGTGCCTCTTAAAATTAGCCATAGCATAAGGTTACCTTTGTTGTTGGATCAGTGGTAACAGGAATTTGTACATGTGCTGTTGTTACATAGTATCCAAGAAAGAAGAAACCTCTGGAAACCTATGTAAGGTGAGAAAAGAGGAATTTGTAATGCCACTGGCTAATATAGCCACAGGATTCACTTTCATCCAGCCAAAGACTTCCTCTTCTACTTCCAAAATATGTGATTTTAATAGCCAAAGGAGACCACGTGGGTGGATTCCTTTTGTAAGAAGTAAGGAAAATCGTTGTTTTGGCCCCCATGAAACTGAGGTAATATTACATTTTCTTCATTGTAATGTACATATGAAGTTATTTCCCTCCAACCAGATTCTAATTTTCTGTAATTCAGTAGGACAGCTCCCAGAACTTGCTTGCCTACGGTTCCAAAGTGCTGTGGGGGAGAAATTAAATCACTGAGGAAGATGGAACATAATGAGTTTTGATGCCTTGAAAAGCATGTGATGACTCACAGATCTGAGAAGCTGCATCCTTGGTGGAGGACTTTGTGAATCCTGAGCAGAGTTAGCTATGAGGGCTCTTCCTGGTCGAGGGGGTTTTGTTTTATGTTCATTTTCTTTTTTCCCTCTACTCATTAAGTGCTAGCACAAATAAATAAATAGATTTCTGTTGAATCAAATCAACAGAACTGAGAGCTATGTTATACATTCCTCTAAAATGCAGAGTGAAAAAAGCGGAGATGTTCATCACTGTCAGTGACAGCCCCCACAATGCCACGTTGTGGAATTTAATCAGAAAATTCCACAGACATTCACACTGCCTTGCCCAAGCGTTAAATACCAAGATTCTTCCTGTTTCCGAATTCAAGTCTAATCAAAAGAACAGGTACTTTTCCTTAAGCCCAAAATCCTACTCAGGTGACTTGGAAGCTCGGGAGGCTTTTGGTGGAATCCAACTGTCAGTGCTGGAGAAATCACCTCCAGGGCTACCTCACACAGGGAAGGGCGCTCTCATATTCCTCTTGCCCTGTTTATCCTTCTCACCCCACCTTTACCCCACCCAAAAGGCCTCTGGTATTTAATCAATACCTGAGAATAATCATACTGGTAGCTAGCTGGTCACAGAAATTGGGGTCAGATATAGAATTAATCAGGCTCTTCTGCTAACCTTAGGGTGCTGAAAAAATCATTAAATCCCTTTGCTTTTAGTTTCCTCATTATGAAACAGAGGTGGCCTGGCCATGCCCACCAATTCACATGAGGCATGTGTTTAAATATACAATTGCTGGCCAGGCAATTTGGATGTATAAATTCCACACAGGCATGATAAATGGTACCTTATAAAAGCTTGGCAGATCATTGCAGCTGGCTCCTGTTTATAGATTTGTCTTCTCTCAGGAGATATGACTCTTGTTAAGTATATGGATTTTTAATTTAAATTGGCATATTTCTGGTTGAAAAAAAGTCAACTAAATGTTAATTTAGGCACACTGCATTTGTGCAGGGGGAACAGGGGAGAGAGAGATTATCCTGTCTGGGTCATTTTGTCCCTCCATTGTTGGCTGCCACCAAGGGAGCAGGAGGGACTACTGGAGGACCTAGATGTGAACCTAGAGGTGACCACTGGTGACTGTTCATTACATTGCCACAGTGCCTTGCGCTTGAGGGAGTTTGTGAGTTTACCACTTCTTTTTATTCTGATGATTCCTGCTGCAGCTCAGAGGTTGATTTAGTTCTCATGTGTCCTTGATGAAAGACCTGATGCTGTGGGAGAGTAAATGACATGCCAATGGTCTCAAGGCCAGCCAGGGGCAGAAAGCTCAGGGGCCTCTGGGGCCTAACCCAGCATCTTCCCACTAACCCAGCTGTTTCCTGGAGCAGGCAGCCATGGAGAGGACTTATTGGATTTCCTTCCCCAGAGATCTATAATGCCCTTTCTGAACCTCTAGAATAAAGAAAATCCCTTGGTTGCTATTTGGATTATTTATGATGAAGGCTTGTACTCCTTGAGATTGGGTTGGGCTTGCTCTGGTTTGACTTCTGTAGTTATTGTTTGTTTTCTCAGGAAGTAATTTGATGTGCTTCCCCTATAAGAGTTCTTAAAAAGAGTTATTTGTGCAGGCCAGGCGTGGTGGCACACACCTTTGATCCCGGCACTCAGGAAGCAGAGAAGGTGGATCTCTGTGAGTTCAAGGCCAGCCTGGTCTACATAGTAAGTCCCAGGCCACCTGGGGCTACAGAGAGACCCTGTCTCAAAAAGACAAATAAAAACCAACAACAACAACAAAAACCCAGTTATTTGTTCAATTATTTTTAATATAATAAAAATGTATTTTATTTCAAAAAATTTTAAAAGGTAAAAACATAAACAGCAAAAGTGAAGTAAGAATCTCTTATTGCTTGGGGAGAACCACTGTTCATATACTGATATACCATCTTCCTCTCTTTGGTAAATGATAGTTGAAATCATAAGTATATGGGGTTGAAGAGATGGCTCAGTGGTTAAGAACACTGACTGTCCTTGCAGAAGACCCAGGTTTGAATCCCAGCACCCACATGGCAGCTAACAACTGTCTGAAACTCCAGTTCCAGGGAATGCAATGGCCTTTTCTGTCCTCCATAGGCATTGCATGACACGGGTGCACTTACATACATGCAGGCAATACACGCATACACATAAAATAAAAATAATAAATAAAATATTTTTTTAAAAAGAAATTAACCAGGAGTGGTTGTGCGTGGCTTTAATCTCAGCACTTGGGAGGCAGAGGCAGGTAGATCTTTGTGAGTTCAAGGCCAGCCTGGTCTACATAGTGAGTTCCAGGACAGCTGGGGCTACAAGGAGGCCCTGTCTCAAAAAGACAAAAAAAAAAAATTATAAGTATTCATACTTATATATCCTACTTTTTCTTACATAGCCTTATGTTTTATTTTCCAGTACCATTAAACATTTATTATAGTAATGGCCACACTAATAATCATGATATGGAAATGCTTGATTTATTTAACCTTTACCCAACTGTTGGACAGATGTATCATGTTGTGCTACAAAAAAGGAATACTGCAGAGTGTAAAAAGTCACTGCTGATTATGTGTAACTCCTTGTTTGCATTTCTGATTATGTTCCAAAATAGATTCCTTAAAGAAAATATTCAAACACCGTACCCTGAAATTAGATTTCTACAAGGAAAGGCAGGAGGACCATCTTGAGACTATTGATATGTACTACCAAGTTATTTCCTGTGTTAGAGATAGGGCTTATCATTTGTGCTCAGAAGAACCTGTGGTACCCCAAGACGCTGGTAGCATAGTTTTAGTCTAAAGTCTAGCAGGCTGAAGAGTCAGTGTTTGAGTTTGAACTCAGAGGTAGGTAACAGCTTATGTCCAGTTTCAGAAGGTAGGCAGGTAGGAACAGTGTCCTCCTCTTCAGGGAGTGCCCATTTTTTTGTTTTATTCAGGCCTCCAAACATTAGGGGAAGTTTCTTTCTGTTTATGATTTTTGCCACTATACCACATCACTCAGAAACAGAATACAGGCCTTCCTCCACTTGAAAGCATTGCATGTTACAACAACAAGGGACTGGGCTATGTGGTAGCTAGATCCTAAATCCAGCTCATAAAAACCCAACCACTAATAGTATTTCTGAGTACAGAAATTGTGGTACCATGTTGCAGGTTTCCTCATGGGCCCAGTCCATGAGGGACTGTGGGGAATAAGGGTTCTGGCTGAGGTACGGGTGAGCAGCGCAGAGTCAACACACAGACACCGGGAGTCAGGTGGAAGCAGGCACTAGGCGAGGTGCTGCAGACTCATTTATTGCTGGGAAGGGCAGGCCTTATATATCTCTCCCCCTGCCCCCAGTGTCCCATAAGCTGGTGTGTCTCTCCCTGATAGATCCCTTCATCCCAGCCACTTGCATCATCAGTCTCTAGGTCCAGGGCAGATTATAGGTTGCCTCTTTTATGGAAGTGTGGGCTGTGATTTCAAGGCAGAAGCTGTGCTCCCTAGTGCGGCCTGTGCTTAGGTCTGGCACTTCACCTCCTACATATCCATCCCTTTTTATTATAGAAAGGTCAGTGGGAGCCGAGGTTCTTTGCCTTGACATAGTGGACCCCGCCTCAGAGGGCACCCAGCTTGATGGACTGTGCCTGTCTTAGGTCATCCTGACCATCAGGATCTTACCCATCATTGACTACCAGCCCTCAAAGAATGTGACCTCTGGCATGACACGTGAGGGAGGAGGAGGGCAAGAAGTTACACAACCACTTTTCAGATATCAGCAAACCAGACCTGCCAGACCTGGGGGGGGCAGTCAAAGTCTGGATCCTCGAGTGTCTTGAGAACCTGATACACTGAGTAATTTACTTGGTTTTGTCTGCGGAAGCATAGAACAAGGCATTTTATGAGCAAGGAAAGAACTAAGACTATGACACCCAAGAATAAATAAGTAACAATCCATGAAGGGTCAAACAAAGCTTTTAAGTTTGCCCAAAGTTTGTTGAGGAACCGGAGTTGATATCTAATATCTGAGCCCACGTATAATTTAGGGAGATGATCTGGCCAGTGAGCAAGGTGGGAGTAGTTGAGAAACTTTTGGCGCCAGTGGCCATGGATGTACTGTGAGAGTTTCATCCTGGCCCTAGTGAGGTTATCTACTTTGTAAGGTGTGAGACACAGGGCTTTGAACCATGGGTCACAGGCCATTAAAGTCATTTGTTTGATGATTACCATCTCCTCTCCGAGGAGGTCTACCTGTTGTTGGCTGACAGAACTGGCCTGGAAGAGGTGTTGATTAATAAGAAATAGAAGAGATCAAGTGTGTAAGGCCACAGAGGTTTTGGATACGACCTCATTGAGTGTTTCCACAGTAGTGGAAGATTGAGTGATAGCAACAGCAGCAGTGGCAGCAGCCCCTAGGGAAAGGATAATGGTAGTGACAATTGTCTCTGGTAATACCAAAATCTCTCTTGATCCAGGGGAAGGGTTGGAGAGCCGTCTGTTCCATGAGGGTGATAACTTGGAAGTGAGTGGCATTAGGAACGGGAACCCAGAGTGCCGTGGGTTCACGCACAAAGAGAACAAGAAAGGCAGGGAAAATCCAGCATGCTGAGAGAGTGCTGTTAACAAGGGAGCAGTTAAGGGTATCCCCCGGTCATTCAAGAAATTAGCAAGGAGCAGAGCAAATGGTGGTCAAACACTAACAGGCAAGGAGATCGAATGGGAGATGTTAACAGAGACTTCATTAGGTGTACAAGTTGGGTCTGCAACACCCAAGGAACCCATCTCTGAGTTATTGCCCATATATGTACCATTAAAGATGGCTCCACCTAATACAAAAAAGAGAAGATGCAAATCCAGGCAAGCTACCAGCCCTCAGAGCTCCCAGGCCACCCTGTAAGTGTCTTTACACCTTGGGTCAGGGTAGACATAGGAGTAAGGTTTTGTAGAGACAAGGTGTCTCCAGGCTGCCAGGGAGGAAGCCTGTGGGCATCCATCATAATCTGTAGTAAAGAGGAGCATACCTCCAGGAGTGAGCAGGAGGCAGTGTTTCCATGGACTAGGAAAGCACAGTGTGGTGGGAAGTTTATGGGTGGGAGGGCACCGGGTCCATGGAGCATGCCTGACCCTGGGGAAGGTGGCCCTGGGGGCACGAAGGACATTGTAGTCTCAGAAGTGTCTTTTACTAAGGGAGACCAGATTTTGAGGCCCCATAAGGAACCCTGCGTCCAGTTTCCATGAAAGTCACCTGTTGTGATGTTAAAGAGGGAGTGACAGTGAGAGACATTAGGGGAGGAGGGGTTAAGGACTGGGCTGAAGCAGAGCAATCCTGCAAGGGACCATGTGCCATTTATGGGAACAGACACATGAATCAATTCCATGGTGGGTGGACTGGGGAGGATTCATTAGTAGTAAAGAGAACCGGGAAAGCGGGTGACTGTTCATCTACAGGGAGGATCAGAGGTGGTAAAGGGACCAGTGCCCAGAGATCTGAAGCCTAGAGAGAAGCACAGCCAAAGGACAAAAGGGTGCCAAAGATAACAAAGCTGGAAAAGGATGTCATGGCTTATCAAACTCGTAGTCGGGCCCGGTCTCCAGATGGGTTTCCATAGCTGGTTGGATGTCTCTCGATGGAATCCAGATGGGGGTAGTAGCATCTTGTGGAAAAATACAAGCATATCGTTGTCCTCAGGATGGGGGCTGGTTTCTGCCATAGGAATGAAATAGGATCCCTCCATCTAACTAGTGGCAGAGGCATAGCCCAAGGCAAGGAGAAACAATGTTTGTATGCTGGACTGAGACCCTGGTCATCAAACATGAGGAAATTAAGGTGGAACAAAGCCTCAGTAAGAGCCAAATGGGGGTCACCTTTGGCTTCAGCCAAGGGGCTTTTAGCCAGGAGGGACTTAAGTGTCCTGTTGGTCCTTTTGACAATTGGGAATACAAAAGGTGTGTTTGATTCCCCAGTAGGAAACAAATTTATTGAATTCTTGAGAGGAATAAGCGGGCCCATTATCAGTCTTAAGCACCCAGGGTATGCCCATGATTAACATGCGGACTTTATAGGTTTAATGGCATGTATAGTCTTCTCCCCTGAGAGAGCTAAAGCATAAGTAAGGGAGGAGCACGTGTCAACTATAACATGAACGAATCTCAATTTCCCAACAGGGAGGTAGTGAGTCATGTCCATTTGCCAAATGGCATTGGGTATCAAACCACAGGGATTTACTCCTCCCCTGTTAAGGGGCCTAAGAGGCATGAGCAGGGCACAGGAAGCACATGAGCGGACAAGGTGCTTGCATTGGGACATGGGGATTTTGGGGAGGAGTTTATGAATACTCTGAGGGGACAGGTGGAATTGTGATGTAAAGCTCTTGCTTGTTCTAACAGGTTAGACTGGACTGTCATGATCAGGGCATCTCTGGCGGCATTCCCCCGAGCTAGGATTCCTGGAAGGGCTGTATGTGAGTGGATATGTGAGATGTACCATGGGTGACTTCTATTTTCTAGGCATTCCTGTAGCTTGACCATAGTGAGGTGGAGTGGGGTGGAGGAGTTTTTAACATGAGAAAAGGCGATGATGACCTTAGCGACCTGAACAGCATAGGTGCTATCAGAAAAGAGATTTAGGGGTTCGTCCTGGCATTCTGCTAAAGCTTTAAGTATAGCAAGAAGTTCTCCCAACTGGACAGAGCCAGGATTAGGGACGATGTGGGTGATGTCCTTTTTTCCAGGATGATATATCAGGACCCCAAAGTTCTTCTTATTAGCATCCAAAAAGGCAATGGTCGCTTGGGGAATTGGGGAAGAAGAAGGAGTGCTGTGGGGCTTAACTTCAAGTGGCAATGTGAGAAGGGCCTGAATTCTTTTGTTTTGGGGCAGGTGATTGTCAATGGTGCCAGGGAAGCCTGACATCATAGTCTGAAAACTTATGGAATCAGCCCAGAGGGCCTGTAGGTTACGGAGGGGAAAGGGGAGCACAATAGCATCGGATTCTCCACTGAAAGTTTTTCCAAGCTTGAGTGTGCAGTTTGACTGCCAAGTTAAAGGCCAGATTAAACTTGGAGGAAACCTGCTGGAGCTCCGAGTATGAGAAATGGACCCAGATAAGTGGCCCAGTATACCAAAGGGCACCAAGGAAGCCAGAAGTCAATAGCACTAAAGCCTGTAGGGGTTGTAAGGGCTCATATCTGTCGAAGGTTGTTGATGAGAGTAACTCAATGATCTTTTTGCAATAGGGCAATGGCTAGGGGAGTTAAGTTAATCTTTGCTGAAGGGCAGGTGGGGCCCTCCAAAAGACAAAACACACCCTCAATTCCTCCGAGGGAATGGGCAAGAACAGTTTAAGCCAATTTATGGTGCCACAGAGTTGTTGAAAATCGGCTAGTGTATAGACCAGCTTTGAATTAAAGGCAGGGGCCATAGGGCATATGCCGGCCAAAATGGTATGCCCCAAAAAGGCATAAGGAGGCACCTCCTATAACTTATCTAAGGTGATAGACAAGCCAAGGGACAATAGGCAGGAGAGTAAGTCTCTGGTACCTTGCAGAGAAATTGTGGGTTACGGTGGGACAACAGAATGTCATCCATATAGTGAATAAATTGTACACTATGAGGGATGGCTGAAGTGGCTCATGAGACAAAAAGCTGACAAATAGTAGGACTGTTTTTCATTCCATGGGGAAGGACTTTCCATTGATATCTGAGGGCTGGCTTGTGGAAGTTCAGCTCCCAAACCATAAAGGCAAAGTGATCACGATCTTGAGGGACCAGCGGGATTGAGAAGAAGCAATCTTTAATATAAAGTGTTATGATATAATAAGAAGGAGGAATAGCACCAGGGTGGGGCAAGCCGGCCTGTGTCGAGCCCATTTTTTCCATTTGGTCATTAATGGTGCGTAAGTCCTGAAGCAATCTAAAATGGCCATTTTTCTTTTTCATAACGAATATTGGGGTATTATATTTACTAGTGGATGGTTCCAAATGTCCGAGGTCCAGCTGTTCCTGGACCAAATTTTTGAGGATAGAAAACTTAAGTTCTATAATAGGCCACTGCTCCACCCAGATTTCATCTGTTGAGAGCCAGGTAAGAGTGATCAGTGTGGGAGACTCCTTAGGGGATGTCCCAGGGAGGGCAGTGGCCCTTAGAATTGGGGGTGCTGGTCAGGGCTCTGATTTCTCCCAGAGAGGTCAAGGTTATCATGGACTATGATGTCATCATAAAAGACCTGATCATCTGTGGTAAGGACCACATCCATGTCCTCCAGGACATCTCGACCCCACAAGTTGCAGGGGACGTCACTCACTATGGGAGTGAATGTGCCCTTACTCCTGTCTAAGTCTTTCCAGTGTACTGGGCAGACAACCAACTTTGTGTCCTGGCTGCCACCCACTCCCTTAATGGGTGGGCCAGGCCGATATTTCCAATGGGGGAACCAAAGAGACTCTTTCTCAGCGATGATGGTAACATCAGCTCCCATGTCCACTAGGCCCTTCACAGCGATCCCATCCAGGAATAAGGTCATTGGGGGGAGGGATTAAGAATCAGAAGAATCCATAAAACCTGTCTCATTCCCCCTCTTACTTGGGGGGCTGAGGGGTGCCCCAGGTGGAGTTTAAAGGAGCCAAGTCCAATTGGGGCTGTGACCTACAACATTTTGCCCAATGAAATCCCTTTCCGCATTTGGGGCAGCGGGTCTTGGGATGAGCTCCGTTGTTTGGGAGTCCCTGCAGAAGTGTCCTGTCCTCCCACAGTTCAGCAGCCATCTTTTGAATCAGAGAGGGTGGGCCTTCCTTGTAATAAGAGCACCTCTAAGGAGGCAGTCAGGGCCTCGATGGGCCCCGTCCTGGGGTCTAGGTCTCTAGTGGCAAGTACCCATTTATGAATATCATCATTGCGGACAGGCATGATAGCATTGTGGGTAGGAGTATTTAGGCCTTCCCCATGCCAACTGTTAGACAAGCATATCTTGAGTGGGCCCAGACTCCACTCTCCATTCCACCACTCCAGTAACTCGGGCAAGGAAGTCCATGAAGGACTCCCCTGGCTGCTGAATCAAATTGTGGAAGAATGCCTGTGGGTCACGGTGGGGTGGGGGGCAACATTTAAGGGCCTTGAAGGCCAGGTCACTAACTTGGTAGTAAGCATGAAGGCCAATAGTGGACTGGGAAATGGGG
>NW_008329666.1:2649472-2682410 GCF_000622305.1 Nannospalax galili
TGCCACGCAGGGATGCAAAGGCTGATGGGGTGGGAATAAGCCCCAAGATTTCCCAGGGAGTGGATTGAGTAGCTGGGTTGTACTGGATGCACAGGATCAGGGAGTGGCAAGGTAAGCCTCGGAGCCCCAGAAAGAGGCTGGCAGCCCCAGAAAGAGGCTGGCAGGTGTTGCAGGACCAGGGAAGTAGAGGGAGGTGATGGCGGGGCCAGATCCAGTAGCAGTGCTCCTGGGGTCCAAGGAATGCACTAAGTTGGTCTGGGTGAAAAAGATCAGGAAGCAGTATTGGTTCCCCAGGTGTCTGGGGCCCCAAGACTAGGAATGGCGCAGGGCCAAACTGGGGGGGGGGGGGGGGGGGGGGGGGGATGGAAGGGTGAATGTCGCTTAGGGAGTCCCGGTGCGGAGAGCTGCGCTATATACTTACCCCAAGAGGCCTGAGGATAGTAGTCCCATTTTTCTTTTTAATAACAAATATTGGAGTATTATATTTACTAGTGGATGGTTCCAAATGTCTGAGGTCCAGCTGGTCCTGGACCAAATGTTTGAGGATAGACAATTTAGGTTCTATAATAGGCCACTGCTCCACCCAGATTGCATCTGTCGAGAGCCAGGTAAGCACGATCAGTGTGGGAGACTTCTTAGGGGATGTCCCAGGGAGGGCAGTGGCCATTAGAATTGGAGGTGCTGGTCAGGGCTCTGATTTCTCCCAGAGAGGCCACGTTTATCATGGGCTATGACATCATCGTAAAAGGCCTAATCATCTGTGGTAAGGACCACACCCACGTCCTCCAGGACATCTCGACCCTACAAGTTGTGGGGGACATTGGCCACTATGGGAGTGAATGTGCCCTTACTCCCATCTTAAGTCCTTCCAGTGTACTGGGTGGATGACCAGCTTTGTGTCCTGGCTGCCCCCCACTCCCTTAATGGGTGGGCCAGGCCAATATTTCCAATGGGGGAACCAAAGAGACTCGCTCTCAGTGATGATGGTAACATCAGCTCCCGTGTCCACTAGGCCCTTCACAGGGATCCCATCCAGAAATAAGGTCATTGGGGGGGAGTGATTAAGAATCAGAAGGGTCCATAAAATCTGTCTCATTCCCCCTCTTACTTGTGGGGCTGAGGGGCGCCCCAGGTGGAGTTTAAAGGAGCCGAGTCTAATTGGGGCCATGACCTACACTCTTTTCCCCAATGAAATCCCTTTCTGCATTTGGGGCAGTGGGTCTTGGGACAAGCTCCGTTGTTCAGGAAGTCCCTGCAGAGGTGTCCTGTCCTCCTGCAGTCCCGGCAGCCATCTTTTGAATCGGAGGGGGTGGGCCTTCCTTGTAATAAGAGCGCCTCTAGGAGGCGGTCAGGGCCTTAATGGGCCCTGTCCTGGGGTCTAGGTCTCTGGTGGCGAGTACCCATTTATGAATATCATCATTGCAGATAGGCACAATAGCATTGCAGGTAGGGGTATTTAGGCCCTCCCATGCCAGTTGTTTGATAAGCATATCGTGGGTGGGTCCAGACTCCACCCTCTGTTCCACTGCCCCAGTTACATGGGTGAGGAAGTCCGTGAAGTATTCCCCTGGCTGCTGAATCAAATTGCAGAAGAATGCCTGTGGGTCACAGGGGGAGCAATGTTTAAGGGCCTTGAAGGCCAGGTCACTAACTTGTTGGTAGTAAGCATGAAAGCCAATAGTGGACTGGGAAATGGGGTCAATAACTTGTCCATGTCCTGTGAGTATATCCAAAGTAATATTAAGGCCATATTGAAGGTTGAGAGATGCTTGATTTTCAGCCTGATTGCCATAAGCCGAACACCAGCTCAGGAAGACTGAGGGCTCCAATACTGCCTTTAATAAGTTATACCAATTGTAATGGATCTGTAACTGCATGGCCCATTGGCGGAGAACTTGCTCAAAATATGGGGAATCGGGTCCTGATTTGTTGGCAGATTTGTGGATGAGTGCAAGGTCTGTGAGAGTGGTGGGCACCCATGGCTGTTGTGCAACATTTGGGCCAACATTAACCAGAAAGGCAGACAATGGCCGGCAAGGGGCAGCACGGGGTGGATGGGCCGGGGGGGGTGTATAATGAGTGTGAGGTGCATCAGAGCAGGCAGAATGTAGTTCCTTCTAGGAGTACTGGGGTGGTGGTGTCTGCAATTGTTGTGGCTTTGAAAGTGGGGTCTGAGGTAGAGGCAAGGGGGCCCCCTCCTCATCTGGATCGACTTCAGGGGCTGGTTCCCATATCAAGGTCAGCAGGGTTGAAGTAATGGCAAGGTCTATACTGGCCTGATCCTGACAATGCTTATTGTGGGCTGAAATGACGTCTTCAGGGGAGGAGGACTTAAGGCTGGCAATGATGGCTAAAAGGATAGGGACAAACGAGGCAGGGGGAACAACTCCCAATCCTACTTCCCTTTTTTGGGCCAAGAAGAGGACCCTCATCCAGAGGTCAGGATCCCACATATTTTCGGGAGAGACCCAAGGGGCCAAGTAGTGGCTTCATCCCAGAAATTTTCAATATCTTTTGTTTTAATTTTCAGTCCCCGAGTTCTAAGGAGCAATTTGAGTGCTGCCGTTTGTGACCCCTTGCACTGTGGTGGTAGGTTGCCCATCGTGGGAAGGTCCCATGAAGGGAAACTCACCACAAAAGTAAAAGGCAAGGGTGACTACCAGGAGGGCACAAATGAAGCAAACAAGGACCGTGAGCCACTTGGACGTAAACCACCCAGACATGAAGAGGTGTATCAGATCCAAATGTCTTGTGCTTAGTGAGGGACTTCCGAGGGCCATGATACCCTCGGCCGTATGCTCACACGGTGTCTCCGGGACAGGCAACAGGATGACCCAAAGCCTGGGCTCTGAGTTTGGGGTGGATCAGCCCTTATGTGAACTCACCAGAACGAGCCAAGGAATAAAAGGTGTTGACGTGGGCTTTGGGACCACATGGTGGAGTGTGCCTTCCTGATTTAACAACAAATATAACAAACAGGATAGAGGGGACATAGGAGGGGCCACTTGCTCACCCTCAAGCAGCCAAAGGGACAGGCAAAACCCGGGGCCTACTCACCAAACAAACCGAAGCTGGGGGCATTGCCAATGCTGGGGGGCCAAAAAACCTGTTCCAGCCCCAGCTGTTGCAGGTTTCCTCATGGGTCCAGCCCAAGAGGGACTGCAGGGAATGAGGGTTCTGGCCGAGGTGGGGGTGAGCAGTGCAGAGTCAACACACAGACACCGGGAGTCGGGTGGAAGCAGGCACTAGGCGAGGTGCTGCAGACTCATTTATTGCTGGGAAGGGCAGGCCTTATATATCTCTCCCCCTGCCCACAGTGTCCCATAAGCTGGTGTGTCTCTCCCTGATAGATCCCTTCATCCAGGCCACTCACATCATCAGTCTCTAGATCCGGGGCAGATTATAGGTTGCCTCTTTTGCAGAAGCGTGGGCTATGGTTTCAAGGCAGAAGCTGTGCTCCCTAGTGTGGCCTGTGCTTAGGTCTGGCACTTCACCTCCTACAGTACCATTCCAACTCTACTTAGCCATTCTGTTCCCAGTGGGAAAATGTGTCTATGAGTTCCAAATTAGAATCAGAACACAGCTTCCCTAGGCTCATGTTGTATCTCACATAGTAAACAAAGGGTCTGGGCCTGGGGTAGGGCAAGATAAGTCTTACTTAGAACATGGCACCCTCTTTTTCTGTGGCTCAGAAGTATACTGGATTGCTGGGGAAGTGGGAATTGCTTTCCCTCTGAAGTATTCTGGCTCTGTATCTACATGTTCTGCTAGTCTTTGATTGGTGGCTGTTTGATTGGTTGGTTTTTTGAAACAGGGTCATACTATATAGCTCAAGCTAGCCTCAGACAACAATATTCCTGGCCTCCTCCATTTTTTTTTTTGGTCTTTTGGAGACAGGGTCTCCCTGTAGCCCCAGCTTGCCTAGAACTTGCTTTGTAGACCAGGCTGGTCTCAAAGTCATAGCTAACCACCTGCCTCTGCCTCCCGAGTGCTGGGACAAAGGTGTGCACCAACATACCTGTCTCTTTTAGTTTTTTCCAACACTATTCTTCATGCCAACTTAAGGAGACTCACCTTATAAGGGGGACAAAATGAAGTGTTTTGTTTTAGATATGCCTACCAACCATTACTAGGTTAAGAGTTTAAATCATGGTCTGCCTATTAATTTTCTTCAATGACCTCTAAGTAGAAATAACTGATTTCAAGCCTGCAAATGAATACATTCAAGGTTGGAGAAAAGAAGAAGAAAAGACAACCATCAAATAGCAGAAGGGATACTAGGATACTTCAAAACACTTACCTAGAAGAATCATATTTCTAAGTGGGAAGTCTGTGTCACCTATATGTCTATATGACTTAGCAAAAATTGTTATCAAGATAGTGAATTCATCTATTTGTTCAATGAGTCAGCAAATATTTTTGAATGCCCATTGTCATGAACATGGGAAAAAACAGTGGGTCCCAATATGTAAGAAAAGAAAATTGAGGGGCTGTCAGGTAGAAGGAGGTTCTATGAAGCTTGCCTTTTAATGTAGCCTTCCCAGTGACTGCATTGCCATTAAAGAAGATTGCTCATGTAAAGAAACCACATATGCCTCTGTAGTTTTAAAAAAATGAAGTTTACTGAAGCAGATTGGAGCTTTATTCCTTGAAACTAATAAAGAGGCTTATGGGAGTTAGAAAGAAATAAAGGAAATGACTTTACAATCATTTGTAGATACACAAGTATCTTTAGATGGCCTTTTTACTCTTTTTAATGAAAATAGTCCAAAATCTCCACGGTAATGGGCAATTCACCTAGGAGCTCATTTTCATTATTTGTGTAATTTTTAATTCTCCCAGCTTTTAGTTTCGTGTACATCAAAACCACTTAAGGGCACTAAGAAGATACTGAAGAGAATACCATGCTTACAGCAGAAAATTCTGTTATTGAATCTACTACAATAATCATCATTTGTAAATCTAAAAAATGAGTCCATTTTATGAACAGGCCGAGCTGGAGGACTCAGTGAGCATTACCTGAATGCACAGACATTGTCATGGATTAGCTCCACTTGCTTCCTTCCCCTAGCAGATAGGACATGTTTTATTTCATCTTGAAAGTAGGACTTAATAAAAATCATGGTGAAGTGTATTCCAGTTTCCTTCAAGAGTCCACATTCTTATGACCCAGATATCCAACAGTTGTAAATGCCCCTATTTTGTTTCTTAAAGCCATATATTTCTCCCTAATGTACCTAGTAAATATCAACTTGGGCTCTGCACAAGCACTGTGTAAACAAGGTGAAGAGAGTTCCAGGTTTATAGAAATGTTAGGATCAACAGATGGAAGCACAAATATAAATTCAGTTTGATTTTCTCCTTTGTTATTAGAAAACTGCAGATATATCTCCCTGTAAAAAAATAAGACACTCATTCCTTTATTTCTGCCCTGAGTCGTCATCCTGGAACTGAAATGCTACATGGCCCTAGTCCCTGGGCTTTGTGGTTAAATCCGTGACAGTTGAGAGTTTGTGATTTATTATTGGCTAAGCATAGCCTTAGATGACATGTGTATGTTGGAGGATATACTTTTGTTTGCATTAGCCAAAAAATTAGAACCTAAAAATATGGCTGGAGATCCAAACATGGAAGCAGTGTTACCCTCCAACACAGAGCCATTCACTAGACAGGTTGTCAGCAGGAGCAGTGTTAGTTCCATTAGTTTATTTGAATCTGACATTTTTCTTTCACCTGTGTCTCAAAAGAAAGTATCTGGTTTTTTGCATAATTTAAGCAAGGCCTTCACTTACAGAGCACAAAGATGTATCCTGCCAGTTCTTCGTTCACCAGTTCTCAGTGACATCACTGAGCTAGGAATAAGCTCCTCCATCCTGCCGGGCCTCCTTGGAACATACTTCCTAAGGCATTCCCCCTTTGAGACAGCAGTGCACAAGGACCTACAAGACCACTTGGGGGAGTCTCTTCAGATTCCAGCCCTCTTTCTCCTCCTTTCATTGCTTTGCTATTCTGTTCAATTCAAGCTAAATGGAAATGCAGGTGGGCACTTGAGCATCTAGGTTTTCATGAGGGCTTCCTTCTTGAACTGTGTGGACAAAGCCTGCATAGCATCTTCCCATTATTACCCTGTTTTAATGTCTAATTCACAGACACCTGTCAGTAAAACAAGGAGATAATGAGAACATGTGCCTGCTCTGAAAGAATAGAACAGAAAGACCCCAGCTCCTGTCTTAGAAACGCTTGTCAACTATTGTTTTCTTTAAAAAAAAAAAAAAAAAAAAAAAAAAAAAAAAGGGGGGGGGGGGGGCTTATAAATGCCTCTGTTGGGATTACCTTTGAAATGCCTAAATGTTTTCATCCTTATTAGTGAGAGGAAAAGGAAGATGTTTCTCATACATATGCAGATTCTTCCTTGGATGAAGTTTGCCCAGCATGTTAATGTGGCCCTGGCCAAGGTGTGGCTACCTGCAGGCTTCACTGGGCAGGATCTCAGAGTCTAAGCAATGCAGGGAGTGTGGTGCCCTCCAGGACTGGACTTGTTAGTTCTTCGAACCCTCTCCTTGGGCTTGAGATGCCTTCAGGTGTATCTAATAATGAGGCTGAAGGCCTACAGGGGCAGGAGACACCAATGATCCATACAGCAATAAGCAAAAAAAAAAGGCTATTTTAGAACTTTTATCACTATTCCTAAGGAATCAGTAAATGCAGAAGGCCTCTTTGCTCAGGGACCTGAGGGAAGACTGTATTAACGGCAAGAACAATAGTCTTAGATACCCAAGGTGGTGAAGGAAACCACACCTGGCCCTCCAACCAAGACTACTTTGATATGCCTCTGCATCCTTGGGGAGGTCAGAGAATGAACGCAGGTGTTGGGTCTTGCCTTCCACCTTGTTTGAGGCAGGGTCTTCCTTATTGGTAGCTGTCCTGCATATTCAAGGCTAGCTGGCCTGAGAATTGGGTAATTCTCTTGTCTCTGCCTCCCTTCTTGCAGTAGTAGTGCTGGATTACAGACATGCACCACCACATCCACACACCTGGCTTTTACATGGGTTCCAGTCGTCAGGCTAGCTTAGCAAATGCTTTTACCTGCTGAGCCGACTCCCCAGCCTCCAATTCTCTACATTCAAAAAGAAGAGTTAGTTATGAGGTAATTATTTGATATTTTAATTTCATTGAATACAGATGAACCTTTAAGAATAATATAAACAAAACAAAAACAACTCAGTTACTGTAGGATGTAAGGCACCTTGTCTGAAGATTGACAATCAAGGAAGAATTGACCAGTGATACTGTTTTTTGTGTGTAATTGAAATTCAAGATAATCATGTTGCATTGGTTGATGAAGGAAAGACCTGTGTTGCAAAAGAATTACAACCACTAAATGGGAAAAGGAAACTATAACTGGAAAACATTTATATATCTCACTAATGAAGTAATTCAGGCATACATCAATAATGGATACAGTCATCAGAGTTTCAGAAATGTCTACAAATAGGGAACTTTCCTGAAGCCGCTGAAAGTGGGTTGGTCACACATTACTTGCCTCCTGATGTGATGTACCACAAACCATACAATAGCACCCATGAACCATTAACACCTGAGAGTTTAACCTGAAACCAAGCTGAGCCATATGGTTCCAGAAAATATAGAGGGGACAGACACACACACACACACACACACACACACACACACAAACACACACACACAAATAATAAAAATAAATAAATAATAAATTTAAGACAAGAGAAGGTTGGACATGATGGTGCATGTCTTTAATCCTTGCACTTGGGAGTCAGAGGTAGACAGAGCTCTGTAACTTTGAGGCCACATAGCTAGTTCCAGACCAGTCAGGGGTACTCAAAAAAATTTTTTGAGACAGGGTCTCCTGGAACTGTCTATGTAGCCCAGACTGGCCTTGATCTCACAGAGATCTGCCTGCTTCTGACTCCTGAGTGCTGGGATTAAAGCTATGCACCATTCCATCCAGCAGAAAAAACAACCTAAGACAAGGAAAGAAGGCGTGGTGAGAAGGGGAAGGGGCTACATATGTAAGGAAGAGAGATTTGAAATATCTAAATCCAAATGTGACCTGTACAACATGTTTGAATCATTTAAACAAACCCCCAAGGCAGCTGGGGAAATTTGAATATGGTTTGGTTATTATTTAATAGCACATTATTATAAAGTTTGTTATGTGTAATCACTGTCCTGAAATGCCCATATTTTCAGAATCTTACATTGAAGTGTGTACAGAGGTGAAATGACATAATTTCTGGGATTTCCTTTAAAAATCTTAATAGGAAAGAAAGACGGAAAGGAGGGAGAAGAACAAAGAGAGGAAAGGCAGAGAGGGAAGCGGGGGAAAGGTAAAATAAGAGTTTCAAAATCTTGATTAATTTTTACACTGAAGTAATAGGGTACATGTGAGTTTCCCATAATATTCCATTTGTTTGATATTTTTATGATAAAACTACTAAGAAAAAGAGGGATCCCATTGCCTATAAACAAAATAGGACCTGTGGCTTTATAAAGGTCATTATCTGGGGATTCAGAGATTATCGTGTTTTTTTATTTTTCCTGAAGTTTCCCTTTATTTAAGCAAAAAGCAGCTCTGTTGACTTTTCGGGGTAGTCACTAGAATGCAGTTCATTGCTTTACATCAAGCCCTTGGAAGGGAATTTGGGAACCTGTCTCCAGTGTTAGTGCTGATCTTGGCTAGAATAACTTTGCTTTCTTCAGTGCAGTGGCTAGTCTCTGGGGACTTCTCTGACTACATGTGTTTTTCACATTTATTAATGAAACTGGAGAGTCAAGAATAAAACACAGTCCTCAAAAACATTGTGTTAGTTTGTGACACACTGGAGTTTTTTTTTTTTTTCAATCCCATAAAGCAAATGAATGAACTCCGTGGGGGTATAACTGCTATTTTCACCCTAGAAGGCAGTAACGACCCACTGTATTTATTAAGCACTTAGAAAATGGAAAATGAATGGTGTTGTGAAAATAGAAAAATATGCTCACACGGTTGCCATTAATAGTGCAATTTTTCTGTCTGTTCTGAAGGAAAACTACCATCAGATACAAACTTAAAAGTGTAGACCTCCTCCCATTATTTAGTTGTTTAGTTTGGGATAATTATGTAACTCAGTGTCAGTATAAAGTTCTTTCTGTTTCTGTCGAATAGGCTGAATTGAGTTAAGGAACCATGGCCATTATTTGGCAGGGCTGAACAGAGAAGAAAGGGTCAGACCAGGTATCTGACTCAGGACCTTTCCTCCTTGGAACTAAGAGGCTCCAGGGGATCTTCTGGTGAGTGACAGCCCTCTATTTAAGCTGAGAGGCTGGAGTACTTCTACCAGGCATCAGTGTGACTTCCCTGGAGGACCAGGGAGAACGCAAACTGATCCTCACACTGAAAAGGACCAGCACTCCAAGGCCTGAAAGAGGGCCCTCGACAGTGTTAGAGGGGACTGTTGTAAACCCCAAGGTCAAGACATAGTGTTGTGGGTAGAGGCAGGCAGTTCTCAGAAGGAGCAAGTGCAGCAGGCCAGAGGGGATGAGCTCAGATAGAAAGAAGAATACCCAAGGTTCTGGGACAACATTAGTAAGTGCTTTGCATTGAGGAAGAAGGGAATAAGTAACAGAATCAAAGAAACTCTATTGGCCAATTTCATGTTCTCAAGAATCTAAGATACAGACTGAAGCAGCTAGGAGACAAAGTGATCTCAAGTAGCCAGGTCCTTTGGCTGTGTGTTTTTATTTTTTGTTTTTGTTTTTGTTTTTGTTTTTGTTTTTTGGTTTTTATTGTTTAAAAACACTGGAGCCATTTTAAGGAATCAATAAAAAAGAATCTGTAAGTTGAACTACCGACTTGATGGCACATGCCCACAATCCCAGCACTGGGTAAATTGAGGCAGGAGAATCAGGAGCTTGAGGTCAGTGGGCTACATAAAAAGACACTGTCCTCCTCTCAAAAAAAGTACTGGGGGGGGGTTGAAGGAAAGACAGGAGGCTGAGAGCAGTGTTTCAGGCAAAGAAAAGTAATTACTTATGTGTATAAAAGACTGTCAAGAGGAATCATTTCCTCCATGCTTCCAAGAGAAGCCAACAATGGTCAAGCAGGACCTTTGACTTATCTTCACATAGATGGAACTGGTAAAAGAAAGGAGCCAGGGGCTCCTCCCAAGCCCACGGGACCCCTGAGGAACAGATCCTCAAACGACCTCAGAGTGAAAACAAATCAGTTTATCTGGTCCAATGGTATGTCCTTAAACACCCAAAAGGGAAGTATAACCAAAGATTAAAGGGGCCAATATAATTTCATAAGAACACACATATATATAACTAAAAGTTACTTGACTAACAGCAAAGCCAGACAGGTGATACCTTCAGTCGAGTTCTTGGCCAGGATGGATAAAGGCTCTTCCAGACAGTAACCCAACATACTACTGGAAACATTAACAGCAGACCCCAATTCTATCCAAAGGAATACTGACAATGGATTGCCGTTGATAAGGAACAGCTGATCCTCCTGGAACAGGGACCTCTGGCTGATTAGATTTACCAGAAGGGCAGATAGGGGGGAATGGATGGGGGTGCTGACAGCACAGTGCACAGTGGCAGGGATAGCAGAGTATGGAGGCTCTAGTGGGAGAGGAAGGCTGTCTACCTGACGAGTTTGTATTCATGCTCAGATGCCGAGGAGCTCAGAAGGTGGGTGACTGTGACCAGTGATAGTCATGCATATAGAGATTAGAAATGCATGTGAAAACGTCTCAATGTCAAGAGCCCTGAAATGAATTTTTCTGTATGAAACTGTGTGTTTTGACAATGCAGTGGAGATCTTTTTTAAACGTTGGAACCTCATTTAATTTTATGTCTTATAGAGTTTATAATGAGTAAAAGATTATATAAGCGTAATAATTCATCTGTAAACCTAGAAATGTACAGCCAATTTTGAAAGAGATGTACCCTAGCTCAGAAAAATGTTATTGAATAGGTTAATGCTGTTGTAATGAAATGCTTCTTTTAATTAAAATAAAAAAAAAGACTGTCAAAGCAGATGTCAGTGGTTCTCTCTCTGTTGTGTGCGTACACACATGCACGCACATGCACACGCACACACAGTATTTTGAGAAGGTGGGAGCATAGTGAAAGGGACTGCAGCGGTAGGCAAGCTAAGTGAGTATGTTTGTAGGCCTAAAAATGAGATCTGGAGGGATCTCTTTCCTCCTGCTCTGGCTCCCACAATTATGTGATGACTCATCCCTAGTGCAGTGCAGTCTTGATCACTGCCCATTGCCAAGAGCCCATGTGCCAAGCACACACCCATGCCAAGGAAGACTCAGGCTCAGCATCACCTAAGGTCACAATATATGCAGCTGGGTGGCAGCTCTAAACTGGGACTTCCTAATATGAAGCCAGAACTGTCTTCTGTCCCTGCACAGAGAACCCCTAACTCTAAAGCTACATATATATAAAAGCAATGCAGAGGCACCCAGAGACCAAGTCAGGTCCATACCTATCACCACACATAAAAGACCCAGTGCTTTGCAGACTTTTGGTAATATGAAACAATAGTAAGGAGTCCATGTCTATAATGCTGGGATCAGAGCCAAAAAACAAAATCCCAAGAGGTCTTCACTCTGCACTCTCCCGTATTCTCCTTGACGAGCTGAATAACTACAGTTATCCTTATATGCAATGGAAGGGAGGACTGCCGAATGTCTTGCTGGGCCTTGTGGATCTTAAGATGCTTCAGGGGGCACATAGGGGGCCTCAGCTGCCCACCTCTAGTGGCAGACAGAGCTTGGACCCTGCCCTGTGAAAGGGCAAGATTGCAACCTCCCCCATGGCCCCTGTGATAGGGAAGAGGACGGCGCCCCTCAAGGAACCCTGGCTTAAAATAAGCTGGCAGCTGGCCTTACCCTGGGGCACAGGAGGCTGAAGTGGAGAGGTAGTGCCTAGGGAGGCAAGTACAACAGATAAACTTCCTCGGTGCTAGGCATTCACTTGCATGCTGACAGAACATACGGCATGACTCCAACAACAGAGAACTTCCAGTGTAGAGTGTGTTCAGTCTCTGTAGCTGGGAAGTTTTTTCTCGTTTGATCAAATATCCTGGCCAATGTGCTCTACTCTGCCTCCCTATCCTCAGACATATCGGACACGGGGCGTTTGGTTGGTACTGGGCACCCTGAAAGCCGTTTGAAGAGTTTTCCTTTCTTATATTTCTTATATTTCCTTTCTGAGAGATGTCATATAAACAACTCGTTCTTTTTTCTCCATTTTCTTCCCCTTGATATTTTTAACCTGCTAGTTAAATTTTCTGACAGACCCCCCCCTAAACTCATCAGCATAGTCCCACTTTCCCACCTTCTCCGCAGCTCAGTGGGGCTCCGTGTATAGGAACCAGTTGTTATTTACAAGTGTAATTCAGCTGTTGCTGTATCTTTGAACACACAGAGCTGTTGTGGGATTTTTTTAATTGCCATTTTCATCTATCTAATTAAAATTAAATGCGAAAAAAATGGATAGCCTCCAACATCTGAATTAGTTTCATGAGTACTTCTTCAGGGGAAAATATGTATAAATATGATAATTGGTACTTGATTTGCCTTCAGCAGAATGAGAAAGTTTTTACCTGGGTGAAGAGAAAATATAGTAATTTTTAATGAGAAAAATAAGGCTTGTCTGTTACTTCTAATACTTCTTGTAGCTGTGGATCAGAATTAATTACTTGGATGAGAAATGATAAATAACTCCGAGTATAACTTTAAAATAGTACATAGGATGGCGGTGGGGTGACTCCCACTGATTCCAGCTTCTTTTATGCTGGTCTGGCTTTTTCCTCCCTGTCATCAGGATCATCATTGATATTTACACATTCCGCTTGAAAATACCATTACCCCACAATCAAAACTTCCTTCATGCTTGGAAACAGGCATTTCACTTGCTTACTGTGCTCTGTACATGTGACAATGAACACATAACAGAAAATAATGAGACAACAACAAGGTTGGGTTTTTTTTTTTAATTTATTGGGCCAGCCAGTGCTTCCCTCTGCAAACTCATCAAGCACATGATGGGCATGTTTATAAGGACTTGGATGGTCACTTTATTTGGAATGACAAACTCTTTGCTCTACATAATGGGGTCAGTGAAGCATCCAGAACGAAATGTATAATTTGGAAGCGTGGGTCTGTAAGCACTGCCCTGCCGCAGCTATTTAAGTTTAATGAAGCAGCTACTTTGTCGCCCCACAAGCTTGCTGAATGGCCTCCTTGGCATGTTTTTAAAAATTTTAGCGTCTCTGGTAATCGTGTCCCAACAATCTCCTTGGAGAGCCTTTGTGTCCTGTTCTCAGAAGAAATATGCGGCTTTTACATGTTAATGGTTTTGAAATTAGTCATTTTCTCCATTTTCCTTGGAAAGGAAGGTCACTCTGTGAATTCCTACCTCCTCTTATTTGCTCTGAACATTCAGAATTCTCTTAAGTTCATCTGCCATGCAGTGCACTGTTTTTTTTAATATTTTATTTATTACTTTTATTTTATGAGTATGAGTGCATTGCCTGCATGTATGTGAGTGCACCCGTGTTGTGCAATGCTGTGGAGGTCAGAAGAGGGCTTTGGATTCCCCTGGAACTGGAATTAAGGACAGTTTGTAGCCGCCATGTGGGTGCTGGGAATCGAACCAGGTCCTCTGCAAGAGCTATCGGTGCTCTTAACTGCTGAGCCATCTCTCCAGCCACACACTGCCTGTTCTTAACATGCCTGAAAAGCCAGGGAAATGTTCTATCAAAGAGCATTCCTATTCTCAAGGACCATTCTTAGACTTCTGTCTGCAAAGCTCCCTCAGAGGGGACATTCCCAGGCAGACCAGTAGTGCTGCTTTTTCCCATTTCAGCCACTGACTACTACCTTACATTGCCCAGTCATTGGTCTCATTAGAAGAGGCCATGCTCCCTGAGCATGCAGCCTGGAAGAAAGCTGGGGGATATTCCACAACTCCTTCCTGATACAGATGCAGGCATGAAAGCTAAAGTCAGGCTTCTGCCTCCTGGACCAGTGTTAGAGACATGGAACTCTGCAAGCAGGAAGACATCCAGCCACTCCATAGTTAGCAGTGTCTTTAACTCAGGGCATCAGGTGGTCTCTGAACATCCAGGGCGCAGATGGCAATGGGAAGGTGCTGGATCCTCCTGAGTGCCCCTGCAACCTGGAGGAGGCCTTGGGGCTCCAGATTCTTTGGTGTCCTGAACTTTCCTTTGGGTAATGTCAAGTAGAATCTGAGATGACTGTACGTCACCAGAAACTTCCTAGGAATATCAAACAAATTCACAAAAATATTTTTAAAGATGCATTTAGATGGAAGAATGAGTAACTTTTCTTCTTGTGTTTGCTTTGTTGACCAACTGTGATTGTGAAGGTGACCTAGGATCCTTCTAGAACAAATTTGCACCCATGCCTTCTACTGTTTCTTCTCTTTATGTCTCACAGTGGTAATGACTAGACATGAGCTCTAGTCTCCTGACATGTTTTTAAGTGTACAATGCACCATTTGACTGTGATTACAGTAGGATAGAGAAGATCTCTAGGACATATTCATTGCTTATGCCCATTGATTAGTAGCTACTCATTATTTCAGAGATCTTTGCTATAGTTTGTTTCTACTTCTTAAAACCTCTGCAATAATCATTCATTAAGGCGGACTTCGGAGTCCCACACTTGCTCCTGACTACCCAGGCAGTTCCCATGAACAGATTAGTGCTAGCCAGCTCCCACTCTCTTAGGTTTGTGCATCCACCTTCAAACCTTGTGGATAATTTACAGACTCAGAGATGTCAGCCTAACAGATTTCTCCCACTGCTCAGCCTGCACCCAAGAGACTAATGTTGACTTTGTACTCAAAATTCAGTTCTGATCCAATTAGGCCTGAAAAGGAATTCAGCAGTGGCTTACATTTTATTTTGCAGTCTATTTCTCACATGCTAGATTTGTTGAGGTAGTGATGGCTACTATAACAAGTAGACCCAGGTATCTTCAATGTAATGGCAGTTTTCATCATATATCAATATTAAACATCTTCATCAATGCATGAAACCTGTGTTACAATCTAAAATTGGCAGGACTGAGGAATGTGAAAAGTCAGCAGTCAGAACCATGTAGGGTTCCTTACATGGAATAGTACAATGTCAAAGTTCAAGACTAGTGCAAAAAGTACAGCAAAACATAAGTTGACCATCATGGGGGAAGATGATGTTAAAAGATAGAAATGAGATGCAGCCCAGGCTAGAAACACAGTAGGAATCAAGAGTAACAGAGTTCAAAACAAAAATTATGACATATTCCAACTTTAAAAGCATGTTTTCATGCTATTATGTGGCTATAGTTTGTTCCTCAAAAGTTCACGTGTTAGGAACTCAATCCTCAATGTGGCAATGATGGTTGAACTTTTAAGAAGTAGAGCCTAGGGCTGGTGAGATGGCTCAGAGGATAAAAGCACCTGCCACCAAGCCTGATGACCTGAGTTCAATTATGGAAGGAGAGAACAAACTCCTGCAAGTTGTACACACATACACATACATACACACACACACACACACACACACGCACACACACACACACACACAAATAGTGTAAAAAGAATCAGAGTCTAGTGTTATTGGGGTATCCAAGGAAGTCTTTTATAAATATTTTTATTTATTATTTTTATTTTATGTGTGTGAGTGTATTGCCTGCATGTGTGTAAGTGCACCCATGTTGTGCAATGCCCAATGAAGTCAGAAGAGGGCATAGAATTCCCTTGGAACTGGAGTTACCGATGGTTGTTAGCTGCCGCGTGGATGCTGGGAATTGAAACTAGATCCTCTGCAAGAGCAGCCAGAGTTCTTAACCACTGAGCCACCTCTCTAGCCCCAGATTAAGTTATTATTTTTGATATCTTATTATTTTTATTTTATGTATATGAGTGTATTACCTGCATGCATGTAAGCGCACCATGTTGTGCAGTGCCCATGGAGATCAGAAGAAGGTTTCAAATCCCCTGGAACTGGAATTACAGACAATTGTTAGCCACCAAGTGGGTGTTGGGAATTGAGCTCCAGTCCTCTGCAAGAGCAGCCAGTGCTCTTAACCACTGAGCCATTTCTCTAGCCCTCAAAAATCAAGGGAGTCTTTGTGGAATACCAGTAGTTCCCATGAGAGTGAGAAGTTATGTTTTGTTTTTCCATGTGTGTCGCGCGTGCCACACCATGCATTTGGTGGTCAGAGGACAACTCTTCCGGAACTGATTCTCTCCTTCCACTTTAAGGCAGTGTCTCTTGTTTTTGTTGTTGCACCACATACTCCAGGCTAGCTACTCCCTGAGCGTCCAGGAAATTCTCTTCTGTCCCATTTGCCCTAAGAGTGCAGGAATTACAGGTGCACACCACTGCATCCAAACTTTTTACGGTTTCCAAGATCCAAGTCAGGTCATCAGGCTTGTAGGACAAACACTTTTCCCTCTGAGCCATCTGCCCCATAGTAAGAGTTTTTGCCTTGTTTAAAGCAACCTTAACCCCCGAAAGATCTGTTTTCCTGTCTCACTATGTGATCACTTCCTCTTGCAGAAACACCTACCATGATGCTGCTCACCATGATGTGATGCTGTCAGGGAGGTTGTTGTGAGAACTAGTGCCATTTGGTCTAGAGTTTCAGTCTCTAAAACTTTGAACTAAATGAACCCCTTTTCCTTCTGTTACCCAACCTTGAGTATTGTGTTGCAGCAATGAAAAACTGATTAGTTTTAAGCCTTACAAACCACCAGGTAAGGTGGAGGAAATGTAAGTACACAAATTTCAAATAGGTAAGAAATATCAGGGAAGTTTGAGAGGCTGAGTCCTATCTTCATCACTTATCCTAATGAGTGTTGAGCCAAGGCAAAGGTTTAGGACTCAACCTACTGCCCAGAGGCCACATGTATCCCAGCATAGCCAAGAACATAGCCCAACACATTGTAGGCGACAACAAGCCTGATGACCTGAGTTCAATCATGTTAAGCAATGTCCTAAGGTTGAACACCCCTGGTGGGTGCTATGCCTCTTAAGAACAGGTTTTTGTTTGTTTGTTTGTTTGTTTTGTTTTGTTTTTTTTAACTTTGTGATCCTCATGGAGCCCTGGGGGTTGCTCAGGCACTGGCAGCAGAAATGAGTAGGATGTGCTTTTTCAATTCTTTCCTTCCCTTCCCCCATGTCCTGAGAATGTGCCCTCATGATGCCAGCTACGTTCCCATGGAAATCACTTACCAATAGCAGACTGTTCCAGAAGCTCTGCAGTGATTAGCTACAGCCTGGGGTCTCCTGCTTCTGTAAAACCTGTACTTTGTCCTTTGCAGGGATCACAGTTTAACAGACAAGTCTTTTTATTTTAACAGTTCTCTAATCAAGCTTTCATTTGTTTAGCCGCCCCTCCGTTTTCACTGTCTCCCTCTTGTGCACCTACTCACGCACTTCCCACTGTGTCCGGTGCCAAATTATATTTTACTCTCAACCTGAGAATGGTATTGTACAGGCGTCAAGCCCAGCCAACAAAGGACCTGTCCTACCAGCGCAGTTTGAGATTTCAGTTTATACATGCACAGCTCTCTCCCAGCACTTAGTTTCTGTCCTGAGAGATCCAAGACAAGAGACTTCTTGAATGGATTGGGAAGCTACTTCCCCATAGAAAAGTGCACTGGGGGTGCTAAGAAAGCAATAGAAGCGGTGCTGGAAATTTTGCACACAGATCAGTGGGAAACCAGTGCTAGGCTGCAAACCAACACCTCAGCTCCTGTGAGCATCCAAGGCAGCAGCCTGCTCTTTTTCCAGAAAACACTGACCACAACAGGGAAATGCAGTAGGCCATTTGTCACTGCCCCAGGTACAACATGGTATGCACGCCACTTGGCAGGCCTGCTCCTGTCCACCATGTCTCACCTCGACCCCTGGGATGGCAGTCTTCAAATCTCAAAATTCTTCTGTGGTATACAGCAGACATGCTAGTGTATTCTTCAGGGAGTCCCGGACTGGAATGTCACTTCTGTTTTCTCCTAAGTTGAGTGTGGGCTTATTGGACCTGGGCTCTATGGAAGTGGAACAAGAGAAGGAACCAGGGCCTGCTGGAGAGGGTAGGTAGAGGTGCCTTGTGTCCCTGCCTGCTGAACTCAATGCCCAACACCCACTGCAAAGGGAATAGATTGACTAGGTGACTGATAACATCCCTTTGCCTGTCAGAAGTGCAGTAAAGTGTACATTCAGAAGCAAAATTATACATGTAAAATGAGTTCAAGAGAAACTGCTTCTAGAAGATTTTAAGGACATTTTATTGTGGATTTAAATCATACATTTAGGACTGCTTCTTTAATGAGAGCGTACACTAAGTTACTGGTGAGTAGCCATGCCTGAATAGGGTAGCTTACCCTGGCTCCCATTGGCCAGTGTGCACCCCGCCCCGCCCCCTTCCAGTTCACCAAGCATAGGCAGAGAGCACTTGGTTCTCTGGGCTGAAGTTATGCAAAAGCCAAAAATAGATTCTCGGAGTGCACCCAGACATAATGATTTCATGCAGCAGAAGGTCACCGTGTCTGCTTTTCCTGCCAACATACCCCTGGCTCTTCATCTATGGTTGCTTTGTGAAGAGAGAGAGCAGTGCCAGGAAGCTGCACTCAGTGGCTGTGAGGCATTATGAGAATTTAAAATCATGTCAATGTGGTTTTGTCAGGGTAGGGTAGAAAAGGGAGCAACACACAGTTTTAGAAGAGGACCATCTTTTAACATCCTTTTGTTTGTTTGCCTGAGGGCTATGTAACTCAGTTTAAAAAAAAAGTCTCCCGAATCCAGTGACAAACAATCTCTAACCTGACAATTCTGCCAAAACCCAAAAAGATACCCACCCCAAACCTGTACTGTAGTTCTGAGTACTGGGATCATGAATGGGTTTATTTTCTTTGTGCTTTCTAGAATGCATATTTCTTATGTTTATAATATAAAGCAACAAATCCCATTTTTGCATGTGTGTGTGAACATGTATATATGTTAATGTGTATGTGGGTACACATGTAGGGGTATACATACACATGTATGTAAAGTATGTGTAAATACCCAAAGTTGATACCAGGTGTCCTCCTCAATCACTCTCCACTGTAGTTATTGAGGCAGGTCTCCTGTTGAACCTGGAACTCTCTGATTCTGGCTAATCTAACTCGCCAGCCTGTCTCTGCCTCCTGAGTCCTGGAATTATAGGTGGCATGGCCACCACACATGCCCTGCTTTAGATGCTGGGGGTCCAAACTCTGGTCTTCATATTTTCACAGCAAGCACTTTTTCCATTGAGCCAGCCCTCCAGTCCTCAGCAAATCTTATTTTTTAAAGTCAAAACTATGCCCTATACCAGCTATCTGTCATTATTTCTTTGAATTTTTCAGTATTAAATATTGTAAAATAGCATGGACAAGGCAGCCCCTACCCACATCAGTCCCTAACCACGGATCAGTATCCCCAGCCCTTCCCCCTGCTGCTAGGTGGGAGCAGACACCCACCCTGAGAGGATTCTGGCAACAAAAATGGGAAAGAGAAGTCAGCCACACACCTCAGCAGCAAGGAGGGGATAAGGATCAGGACTGTTTGTCTCAGACAGTCAAACCGGCTTGACATGTGTTTTTCTGGAAGAAACACTGCACTCTTGCCCTGATGCACACTGTTCTGAAAGCTGGAAAGATCATGTTTTCCAGACCTGTAGGGATCAAGTAAAATGTAATAAGCAGAGACAAATATCTGGAAGGAAATCACTCCTGGAGGAATCCCAGATAGACTCTTAGCATTGGAGAGGGGGAAGACAAGATTTTCATTTAGTTGAACTTCAGCTTTGCCGACCCTAACTACTTACTGACAAGAGCTCAGTCCGTCAACTAGTCCTGTCTACTGAGCTCAGGCCATGTGGTACATGTGGTGAACAGGCTGACAGGAGGGCCACCTGGGAATGGTAGCACCCTGTCGTCTCACCTTTGGACACGTGTCTTTGGCTCTTAGATGGTACACAAATAAACAAACAAAAATGCTAATATGTTTATTTTAATGCCCGTTTGAAAAAAACAGACTCCTTGAACTAATCATTGCCTGAATAACTGTTGAAGACTGGCTACGATAGGTTAGCTTTCTAAAGGAGGTTAATTTTCAGGACACATGAAGTAGATCATTGTATTATGGAACACAAATATGGCAGAGGTTAGAAAGGGAGAGCATTGAATGAACCATGTTTAGCAAAGAATGCCCCAGAATGCCCTACTTGGCCAAGTTCATTTATTTTCCTTCTCTTTTTTTCTCCCTATTTTTAATCTTGCTATCTCAGAATGAAGCTGCATGGAGAATAAATTGCTTACAAGAAAAAATAGTTGTGAACTCTTTTAATAATGATTCTACTAACTTTTAGAGAGTGTCAACAAAGACTTATTGCTTCTCAGGTGCAGAATGGGAGAACTGCTTATCTCCTCTCCGGATCTAGGCTTCAGAGCCATCATTCTGTCTCTTCATGGAAAATGTTTATATATATGCTTATGCTTGCTGTCTTGCTCATAGCCATGGCTGCCATTTCTTGTGGCCTGTGTATGTATGTGTGTATATACAGACATATGCCAGCATGCTTGGATTAAATGGTAACCAGATAATATACCATGTCTAAACTACTGTAATATTTATATTGAATAATGACACGCTGATGTTTGTAGCCCATAATTCTCCATTTTCTATTAACCATCCAGCCAAATAAATGGTTTTCTGATCTCTCTTAGATGGAAATCTTCTATGAATGTGGAAGCCATTAACAGAGTAATTTCTGTCTGTTGCCATGACAACCAGCCGCTGCAGTCACCTGCCTGAAGTCCTTCCAGACTGCACCAGCTCAGCTGCGCCTGTGGTGAAGACTGTGGAGGATTGTGGCAGCCTGGTGAATGGGCAGCCACAGTATGTCATGCAAGTTTCAGCCAAGGACGGGCAGCTGCTGTCAACAGTAGTGCGAACTCTTGCCACCCAGAGGTAGTACCACAGTTCAAATAAATGAATCTGTGCTTGATCCAGAGAGCTGTCCTTCAAGTGGAGAATGCTAAAGGGAGTGTAATTAGTGTTCAGGTCTCTGTGTCAGGAAGGGGAGGTGTTGGGCAAAAAAAGACTACACAAGTTCTGTTGTTGCCATTTCTACAGTGGGAAGGGCATAAAGCTAAAATTCATGTTGTCAAGTCTTCCACTTAAAGCCGTTGTGGAGAGCCAGGCTGGAGAAAGATGCCACAAGACACGGGGCTGCTTGCTTTACATTTGTTATTATGACACAGCTGTGGTTCATGCTCTCTTCTTGTCTCCAGGAGCTAACAAAGCCAGACCCTTCTTAGAGTAGAATGAAAGCACCTGATTTCAGGTGACTAAGCCAAACCAATGGACTGAGATAAGATCTCATGTAGCCTAGGCTGGCTTCACACTCACTATGTAGCTAAGGATGGCCTTGAACTCCTGATTCTCCCTCCGCCTCTGGAGTACTGGGATGCCACCGTGCCTGGCTTTGGAGTAGCATTCCCAGTATGTGTGCTGCTCCGTGTCACCCAGTGGACACCCTGTCCAGGGCTGCTCTCTGGGTGTGTCTCCTTTTGCCGGGTGGGGATCTCTTCTGTTGTCCTTTCCTTCACCCTCCATAGACCCATCCCTGACCCTTCATATACATTACAGCCTATGAAGAGTCACTGTCACAACTTGTCTCCCTGTTTCACACAGGGCTCTGAATGGCTTAGAGACCCCTTATTCAGACCAGTACTTCATCCCTGGGGGTCTCCTCTTACACTGCTGTTGCCTGGTGGCAGATTGGGAGCTGCAGGCTGTCATGCTAATGGATGCACCTGGGATCCTCCAGTTTTCTTTCTAAAAGAGTAAGCAGGTACTTCGAACTCTGAGATTTAGGCTCATGCTTTGGCTACTTTCCTGGGTTTGAGTGTTGAGTGATCCATCAACCTCTCTGGTAAAGACACAAGCCCATAGGTCCATGTGTGTACCTGCAGCAAGACACACCACAGCCTGGGCCAGCAGCCCTTAGACATGGAGTCACACCCACACATACTGACCATAAACTTTCTATTTAAAATCTGTGTGGCCATCACAAAGGAAAGAAATAGAAAACTATGTACTGTATATTTTCTAGTTCTTGGAGAACTCCCAACAGTTCGTTAGGACTCAGAACATAATGTGGTGATGAGTGTCACTCACTGGCCCTCTGTGAACTGAGGTTGGGTGGTCGTGTGTGCACCAGTCACCCTGTAGGCATTAGTCATCCTGCTTAATCAAGAAGAGCAGGCTGCTTGAAGTGACTGAATCCTGGATCTATGTGTGTCTGACTATCTGGTCTTTTAACCCACTCAGGCCACACAGAGCTAGCTGCAGACCAAAAGCCTGCAGTTTTACCTGCCTATGGCTCAAAGTGAACAAAGGAAGCCAAGAGCAAAGAGCCAGCTGTTGCCTTCCTTCCTCTCCTCTCTCCAGAGCATGAGTGTACCTTCAGGGCAAGTGAAAGGAGGATCCTTTCTGCTTCTGGCCTTCACTCATTCTCACAATTATTCCCGAAAAAGCCTTTGGGAACCAGCAGCTTTTCCATAGATGTTTCCATCTGGACCAGAGATAGCACTGAAAAGAGTAATTAGACGTGGACCTAGATTAGCATCATCTTTGGGGACCTTGCAGAGAGAAAGGAGAAAATGTGCAAGGAGGCAAGGTTGCCATATATCATGATGACATGCTTTTAATTCTAATACCCAACAATGAGTAACACAAGTAACACAGGAAGATGTCAGTCATAGAGGGAAATGGCCTCTCCCATCGAAAAAGGAGGCCATCTTATTTTGATGCTTCCACTGGCTGCCGACTTACATGGGGAGGACTGTGTTACGTGATTTTCCTTGGCCTGAGTTATTCTGCAAGCGAGTCTAGCTAGCATTAGGTAGGCATTTGCTGCTGGGCCTCTCCATCCAGGCTTCTATTCTAGACTATCTGTCCTCTTCCTCACGATCACAATAGAGATGTCACTGTCTTTGTGCCCATTTTAGAGACAAAGTACAGGGAGATGAAGTTACTTGCCCAAAGCTAGCTGGAAAGTAAGTCCCAGAACTGAAGGGGGGTGCAGGTAGTTGGATTGCAGAGCTGGGGACCATTAACCATGCCGTTGCCCTTTTCAAGAAATGCGAAGGGGTGGTGCTCCCACAGTTGAAGGCAGAACTCTGGACAGAACCACCTCAGCAGTCATGTCCACCACTGGCTTTCCATGTCGTCGCTTTGGTATCCCAGAGTGAGCATATCCTCCGGGAGCTCAAAGGACAGCAGCCGAGCAGCTTGGCTTTGTGCCGCTCCGTCTGCAACTTCAGCCTTGGTTATCAGCTTACTTCCCTGCTCTCATTCTCTTGCAGTCTTGAAAAGAAAAATGAAAGGAACCTTTGGGTATACAAACGTGTCCTAGCCTGATTCAAAAGATGCAGTTTGCCTAGAAACTGCAACTGATGTCATTTCAAAAGAATTTCTGTTTTTAATGCTGATGAATGATTTTTTTTATTGGTGGTTTGTATGAACTTCTGTGTTCAAGACAAAAATAACTTTTTGCTCACATTCAGCCACTTTTGGTCTAGGCCCTACCTGGCTACTTTGATATTGGCTACCCCTGTTTCTTTATGTTGGTAAGAATAGGAGGCCCAAGTACTCTGGAATTCCCAGGACTACTGGCCTTACTACCAATGTCAAGTGTAAAAAATCTTGACGCAGCAGGGGGCTAGAGAGATTAATGGTGAATGCATATGATCAAAATATATGATGTGGATGTTTGGGGCCAACAAGATGACTCAGCAGATAAAGGCTCTTGCCTCCAAGTCTGACAACCTAAGTTTGATCCCTGGAATTCACACTGTAGAAGGAGAGAACTTGTTCTCATAAGTTGTTCTCTGACCTCCACACATGCCTGGTCTGAGTGCACTCACACATATGCACACACACGCACACACACATGTGCATGCACACACACAATCAATGAATCAATTGGTAAATCAATAAATATAAATAAAAAAACTTAAATGCATGATATACATGTTTGAAAATGTCATAACTAATCCTATTATTTTGTTCAGTGACTATACTCTAATGTAAAAGAACAAAATGGGGTTAGGGAGATGGCCCAGTGGGTAAAGTGCTTGCCATACAATCATGAGAATCTGAAGTTCAGATCCCCAAGTAAAAGCTGAGCAGGTGTGGCAGCCCACCTGTAATCCCAGTGCATGTGAGGTAGAGACAGGGGAATCCCTTGAGCAAGCTGGCCGGCTACACTAGTTCTACCTTCAAGCTCTGAATTCAAGTGAGATCCTGCCTCAATACATACAGTGGAGAGTGATCAAGGATGACAACTAGCCTCAAACTTTGGCTTCTGCATGTGCACACATGAGAATATACACACGTGAATATATACCCATACACATATGCTCACACACACACACACTGCACACACATATACAAAAAGAAAAGAAAAAGAAACTGTAAATGATTAAAATGCATAGGCATATTTAAACCTATCAATTCATAAGAATACCAAATTTCTCATCACTTTTAAGACCCCCAAAGGATCACATCTCTAATCTGAAAACAAGCAATACTAAAAACCATTAGAAATCCTAACATTCCTATGCGTACTGTATCACTAGGTGACCATGTAAAAGATAAGGTTTCTACCTAAAATCATTTCAACAAATAAATGAAGAAACAAATGATAGAATTAGCATATCATTATTTGTCCACCTTTAATAATTTAACAGGTCAAGTCATTAGGACCCAATGACTTCTGATATTACACACACAAAAAAGGAGATAACCAGACATCATGAGTCCAATGTCCAGAGGAAAGTGAATGCAAACCCACATACATTTAAAGGGGTGCTTAAGGCACGTATTCTTAAGGGGTGCTTAAGGTGCTTATTCTGAGTGGCTGCCACTGGGGAAGGACCATAGGATACAGAGCAAAGATCCTCCACAGGGCAGTGAGTAGCTGCCCAGTGACCAGCAGACTCCCCTCTTTGTCTTGTAGCCCCTTCAATGACCGGCCGATGTGCAGGATCTGCCATGAGGGCAGCAGCCAAGAGGATCTGCTCTCTCCATGTGAATGCACGGGGACCTTGGGGACAATCCACCGGAGCTGCCTGGAGCACTGGCTGTCATCCTCAAATACCAGCTACTGTGAACTCTGCCACTTCAGGTTTGCAGTGGAGCGCAAACCCAGGCCGTTAGTGGAGGTCAGTAAGTGGGAGCACATCCTGAAAACTTAGCTGTAATGAGAAAATGATGTCTGCTTTTATGCCCAGATCACAAAACTGTGTACAGCTCAGTGAATGGCAGCAATTGCTCTGTGTGTGTGTGTGTGTGTGTGTGAGAGAGAGAGAGAGAGAGAGAGAGAGAGAGAGAGAGAGAATGCCAGCTCACTCAGGAGCCAGCAGCAGAAGAGTAACCTCCACAAAGTGGAAACAAGAAAGAAGTGTAAGAGGAAAAGGGAAGTTTAGATACTCGGTCTCCTTTTGTTAAATTACCTTGTGAATGAAACATGCTTATCAGACACCTCTACATATCATCAGACACCTCTACATATCATCTGCCCATCTTGAAGCAACACCTAAGTGGGCATTTGGTTTGTATATCCTGAGAAGACCTCAGAAAAGATAGGCGTGTAGTACAATGGATTAGACCCAGAGTTCTTGAGTTCTGGGTCCCTGGGTAAGCCATCTCACCTCTTGAAATTATTGTAAGGACTAAAGAAATTACTGGATAAAAAACACTTGTAATTCAGGAAATATATGTAAGTGTTCGAATGAAAAAAACCTTGCCTAGGAAATCATTCCCTCTCTCCAGCAAATTACCTAACATTTAAATTTATTTATTTCTCTTTTTTTTTTTTTTTTTGCTCGTGGTGGGGGAGGTCTCACTATGTAGTCCAGGCTGGCCTCGAACTCAGAGATCTGCCTGCCTCTGCCTCCCAATTGCTGGATTTCAAGGTGTGCACCACCATAGCCAGCTAGAACTTCTGTCTGTGAAAGGTGATGCTGTAAACCCAGGCGATGAAATGGCAGGCTGTTCTTCCTTTAGAGCTAGTCTGGTATTAGAAGAATTGGGGGCTGGGATTTACTATAGTATTTCTGCCTTCTCTCCTACCTTTTAATTCTGCTAGCCAATTAAAGCCTAGATATTGGCAACAATAAATATTTCAATATACTTTGAGGCAGAGCGCTGGAAGGGACCAAAGTATCGTGTCTAGTACAGATCTGCTGAGAATCTTTATTTCAGTGGCTAAGCCTCAGAAGCCTGCAATTAGAGCTAGAATTTGAAATCAAGGGGCCCTCCTTGGAGATGATTTAATAAATGTGTTAACACTGGGGCACTGAAACCTCTGCATATACAGTATCCTGGTTTTGACCTTGAAAATTTAATCAGGACCTATAACTGGAGCTTGTTTTAGCTATGACTTGCTTGCCAAATGGCACAGCATTTATTTGACTTGCCCCAGCAGACTGTGCTTTTCTTAAGGCTGGATCAAATGACCTCTTAATTTAGCCATCTTGCCACTTGACATCCACTTTCAGAAATTTGTATTTGTAGAATGCCTGTCAGGAATTTGGCCCTGTGCCAGAGTCATTGGAACTTAACATTCAGAACTCCTCTGTGGAGGGGAAGATAAAATGAAATAATAAACAAAGGAGAAGGAGGTTTCCCAAGCCCAATGGCAGAAGGAAACGGAAGCCTATTTCTCCTTTCCAGAAACTTTTTGGAATCTCCCCAATTGTCTATTGCAGGCTCTCCGGGAAAGCTGGCTTCCTGGGGTGAGGAAATCAGGCTTTTAATGGAGCCCGCCCAGTGGCTTTTACTGGGGTCTTCCCGGTAAATAAAACTTGTGTTTCGGATTGGCAAAAGTCCAAAGGAAGAGAGGGCTGTGGATGTGTGTTCATATGCACACATGCCATCATTTTTTTTTTTTAATAACCTGCATGTGAGAAATCCCTGAGCCAACCCTTTTCTATCTCAGGGTAACAAACACAAAGGGTTCTTCAAGTGGCCAGTCAGGTCACAGAATCCAAATCGAAGGATTCCAGAATCCAAGGCAACTGTCATTAAACAAGGAAACAAGGCAAATGACCTTGAGAATGTGTGAGGTGCTCTGCAAGATTTAGGACTTCACCTACAAAAACTTCACCCAAACGGTCACCAGTGGGGAAATTTTCATTGCACAAATGGAATGTGACAGTTTTCAGAGTTAATGATGATGAACAAGTTGAAAGTGAAAAGTAAACCTTCTCAGGCTGGGGGGAGGCTGGCCGTTTGACCGTCCCATGGCGAGATGAACTTGCTGTTTGACCACAAGCAATAAAAAGCTGTCTTTGGTTTCTCAGCTGGAGGACAAATGAGAACCAGGTGCAGACAGATTTTTAAACAAATGACATTACTAATTGACTTTTTCCAGGCTTACAGAAGGGCGGCCTATTCATAGTGGCCACTGCTTCTCAATAATTCTCTCAATGATATCAAATATACTATATTGCATCCTAAAATATGAGCATGCATCTTTTTAGTATACTAGCCAAAACCTGCCTATTTTGGCTGAGGATTAGTAATATTGTTGCTTTGCTTCTCGTTTTTCCTCTTTTAATTGCTTTAATCATTACTTTGTTTACCAGTTGGATCTGCCTTCTCATTAAAGCAAAAAAATTCTATAGCATTTAATTTTAAAATCAATGTGACAATAACAGCTCTTGTTGCTGGAGGAAGCAGTTTTTAAAGTCATTTATAAATTGTATTTGTCAGCTTCTAGACGCTAACACTGACTGGAATTACTTCAACATCTCATACCGAAGGAAAGAAACCCTCTCGGTCCATCCTTCAACAGGACCCTTCAATCTCCTTTGCTCCCTGTTCCTAAGGCACCTCTCCTTCACTTCCTTTTCTATACCCTGTAGCCAGCAGTTAGATGTTCCTTTTTAACTAGTCAAGAACCCAGGGCTGTTACTTATACACAGGCTATGACATGAAGTGTTTTTCCCCCAGAGGGTGACTTGCTACGAGTAAAAGCCAAACCAGTAGTTGATTTTTATTAGAACCTCCAGACTGGGCATTCCGTCCCCACTTTGCTACTGACCATCTGTGTGACCATCTGTGCGGCTCAGCTCAGTTCCTCTGTGCGTCACTGTGGAAGAGAGTAGGCAAGGAGCTCCATGGCATCTTTTGGCCTTTGTAAAGTTAAATATTCAGAGAGAGAGAGAGAGAGAGAGAGAGAGAGAGAGAGAGAGAGAGGGAAAGGGAAAGAAGGGGAAGGGGAAGGGGAGATTCTGAGGCTAGAAGTGTTTGGAGGGAGAGCACTTGCTTAGCATGCAGGAGACTCTGGGTGTAATCTCCAATGCAAATAAGTAAATAAATAATGCCTAAATGAGTATATTTTATAGCATGATTTATATCTCAATAAGTTGGTCATATATATATCTATTTACCTATCTCCCTTCTTACCTGACTTGCCTACCTACCCACATTGCAGATTTTATGCCCTAAATATTTTCTTGCTGCAAAATAAGCCGGTAAAACAAGTTACTTCCAACCCAAGGGAGCTCCGTTGCAGTCATTTCATTTAGTCAGACATGGATGAATTCCTACTGTAGTCCAGCTCATGCAATCTCATGAGGTCTGTGTCCAATCACACAGAGCTTGAAAAGAAACACTAACTGTGCATGGTAAAGGAAGGAGCAATGATAACACAGAGTGTACTTCATACATCCACAGCTGCCACTTCTCCATGAAGTCATCATGGTTTTTATTGATAATGGAGAATGTGCCCAGAGGCAGTTTGTAAGATGAATTTCCCCCAAGAATAATGACCCACTAGAACATAGTAAATAGATATGCACTGACCATGAAAGGATTTACTGAATGACCAGCCTGGGTCGTTTTATGGGGTCCTTTCTGCTCATTTTTAGTTTTCCTCATTTCTCTTGGTAAGGTGAACTCTGATACCATTCTTTTAACAAAGAATAAGACTGATTTTTAAAAAATACTGAGATTCAGTCCTCAAAATGTATGCCTGGACTCTAGCCTACTGCTATGATAGTGGTTCTGATTGACTAGCTTGCCAAGGAAGCCCATCTCACTGTGTGCAAATAGAGTGCTGACATCAGTTTCTAATGATGGACTATCTGCCACAGGCTCCCCTAGGACATGCAGCTGTAATACCCACCTTTGCCCAGAAAACTCTTCAAGTTGTAGATCAGCTCAACAACACTGTGATTAAAATGAAACAGCCAGGAAATGGTGGAAATGTGGTAAAAAGACTTTCTGGGTCTGATCTTCCTCTGATCAGAGTGACATGGAGATTTTTCACAGAGGGCGTGACTGGGTTTCCGTATTCCTATTTCCATTACATAGACCTAGCTGATTGATAAGAATTGTATGAACAATTTAAAAAGCTGTTCCCTGTGAGTCAAAGGTTTAGCTAAATTGAAACTGAGAAGTGTTTTCACACATATCAGCTACCTACAATAATAGAAGGCAAAGCTGGGAAGATGAGGATTAAAGATTTGTTTGTCAAAGTTTTTTATTTATAAATCTTGTTTTTTCAAGGCCCTGAAGGAAAGTTGTTTTAAAGTGTGCTCTGGATTCAGTGTATAGTCTCTGCTACACAGCAGGAGAAACTATACGCAGAAAAGGGAAAGACACAAACCAGGTGGAGACACACATGGAGAAACCACTTTGTACCTTGCCATTTGCTATTTAATACATTCAAGATTTAATTCCTTCTTTTAACAAAGAGAGTGATACAGACACCATATTTTATATATGTATATATGTATGTATATTTGTTCATATGTGTCATGCTTATGTAGACACAATGCTGTGTTCTTATTATATGTGTTTTGTTTTCCTTTCTAATATTCATCCAAGTAAAAACATGAGCTTGTAGTTTTAGAGTATTCATTAGCAAAACCTTGTGGCAGTGGGGAATTGGGGAATTTTACCACATGGGGCATAAGATGATGGAGGAGGTTCCCAGGTGACTCACATTGCTTTTGGACAGCCAGCAAGCTTCCCTCTCCATTGTAATCTGTAAGCATAGTTCAGGGAGTGAGGTATGTAGACATAATCATAGCATATGATACTTGCGTTCCATTGGATTGATAACTTCATTTGTCATTAAGGAGTTTGAATGCCTTCAGGTGAGACCCATGCTTTTCTAGTTCCCCAGCTTGCCTGTTGTTTACACCTACCCCTCGCAGGCTTGCACTGCATACCTACCATTTTCCATGGGTAATTCCTCCTATCCTTAAAAGTGTTGTCTAAACACTTCTTTCTTCCAGCATCTTTCTTTGAGGGGATTCTAGGTAAACAAAATGATCTCTTCCTCTTGTCCCCAGTCACAATCAGGCTGGAAAGGCTGATCCATAATTGCAAGGTAAACGAACCTCTAAAAAAATGTCCTCTCACGGACAGTGAGAGTAACACAGCTATTACACTTTGCCCTTGAGTACAACTGGTGCTAGCCACATATTTCCTTGACCTCTAACAAGGTTACTGCGCAGGCCTCCAATCAAGCCACCTACATGTTGCCTTGTGGCACCATTACCTCTGCCAGCAGTTGAGATGGCAGATCTGTGACCAAGCCTCAGCAGTCCGTGATCCTGCTGTTGATTGGCCTTGTGTTCTTCCCTTGGTTTTGGTGGCTAATTTGGCAGTTGCTTCGTTACTTAACGCTTAGCTACAAAGAAACTGTTTTAAGGTATCTATTAAATTCACAGCTTGCTTCATTAAAAATCACTTCATTAAAAAAGCAAGCCAACCGAAGTTTTCCCAACCATGCCAGATGGAAGTGAGCTAAGTGCTCAGCGCCTGTACTTTCAGCCCTTTCACTGATGGTAAAGGATTAATTTGGGGGGAAAATCCAGTTCCCTGCTTAAAAAGAGTTACATGAGAAGATTTTGTTATTTAAATTGCACTGACACAATGAACTTGGGCTGAAATATGTCTTAGAATCCACATTCTCATTAAGACCTGGTTCAGCTCCTTTTTTCGTCCCATCTGTAAACTTTAGTGAGCAGAGATACAAAGAGACAAAACACCAAGAATTGTTCGACACGATTTTATTTTCATTTTTCTGTGTTTCACAAAGCAGAGAGGAGGACAAAGAATAATAGCAAACAGGTAAGTATCCACTACCTAGAATTAACTAACAGTGTTTTGTGAGCAGCTTACCTTTCCTAGAGAGGCCTTGGGAAAAGATCTGTGCTCTTCAAAAATTCTTCCCTAAGTATTCCCAAATGGAAGAGAAAATCCAGCCAGGATTTTTTTTAACATATCTGGACTAAGAATAAGAGGCAGTCAACCCACTGCAACTGGACCCTGCTGGCTGACTCCAAATATAAGAATAAATTGGCTGCTCTTGCAGAGGACCCAGGTATGATTCCCAGCACCCATGTGGTGGCTAACAACCTTCTGTAACTCCAGTTCCAGGAGAATCCAACACCCTCTTCTGACTCCTCGGGCATTGCACAACACAGGTGCACTTACAGACATACAGACAACACAATCATACACATAAAATAAAAATAAAAAGTAAAATTTTAAAATAATTGCTGGTGCAAGGTACATCACTCCTAGTAGATTCAAAGGGGGCGGCAGCCTGTTTAGATTTCTGAGGCAGAGTTACAGACCATGCATAGCACTGCTCGCTCAGGGCTTTTGCTAGCCCTCCTTGTGCCTCTGCAGTTTTAAGTCAACAACTGACTTTTAACTCCACAGAAGAAATCCACAGCTTTAATGAAATATACTATGAAATATTGGGAGTAATACATGATTGTGGATAAATACTGCCTGATGGACAATTGTTATTGGCAGTAGACACTGACAGTATGAATATGGCAACTTTTATTTTCCATGTAAAGACAAAGAGAATGTTTAGTTGTCAATGGGAGCCTCCAGCCTTTAGTCTAACCCCTTCTGTGCCCTTTTGTGCTAAAAATCTCACTTTCCAGAATAGGCCTGGAGTAATTAATTTACTTTGAATCCATATATTTTTATCTTTAAGATGTTCAGGCCCCTGTTTACCATTTCCTAGGCAAAGAGAAAATATTATATGCTATACATGTTATGTAGTCATCTTATTTCAATGTCTTATGTATCCCTACAATAACCAAAACAGCAACCCATTTTGTAGATAAGCAAGAGGTGTTCCGAGGTATTAAGATAGTCTTCAGAGATCTTAAATGCTTTCAGCCTCCAGGCTAGTCAGGCAGCAGGCAGGACTGTCCTGGCATCCCCTATCTCCAAAGTCCACAGGGTCTCTACATACCTGGCATCTTGGTCTAATTGGGACTTTCTACCAAAACACCATAAACAAGGCAACTTATAAACAACAGGAATGTATTGTCCACAGTTATAGAGTCCATTAGGTCCATGGTCGGAGCCCAAGGTGATCACTTCTGACAAGGGCCATTCTGTACTACAGACCATTGACGTCTTGCTGTGTCCTCATGTGACAGAAGGAAAGAACTAGCTCTTAGCAGTCTCTTATCAGGCCACTAATCCCAGTTCTGAGGGTCCCATCCTCATGACTTGATCACCTCCCAAAGGCCCCACCTTTAAACACCATCCACCTGGCTGCTTGCTCTTCTTTTTCCCTTTGCTCATTGGCACACACACCTGCACACAGAGCCGAGGGCTTCTTCACCAAGCACCAGTCTTTCCTCAGCACTTCAGAAAGAGGAGAGTGAAGACTGACAATACAGTCACTGGTGAAGTGAGGCCCTAGGCTCATTCTCTAGTACAGGGAGTGGATAGAGAGGGAGAGAGGGAGAAAGAGGGAGAGAGAGAGAGAGAGAGAGAGAGAGAGAGAGAGAGAGG
>NW_008329666.1:2684048-2697187 GCF_000622305.1 Nannospalax galili
GGAGAGGGGGAGAGAGAGAGATGAAGGAGGGAGAGAGAGGGAGAGAGAGGAGAGGGGGAAAGAGAGAGAGGCAAAGGAGGGGGAGAGGGAAAGATGAGAAGAAGGAGGGAGGGAAAGAGAAATGAAAAAAAGTTTTTGGTCTTTTAAGACAGGGTCTCCCTGTAGCCCCAGCTGGCCCAGAACTTGCTGTATAGACGAAGCTGGCCTTGATCTCACAGAGATCCACCTGCCTCTGCCTCCCAAGTGCTGGCATTAAGGCGTGCGCCTTCACACCTGGCAAAAAGAAAAAAAAAATATGAATAAAGCCCCGGTTCTCCGTTAATATTGAGTTTATCTAGTAAATCCAGAGCTGGAATGGAAGAGGAAAGGATGGACAGATGAAGAACAGAGGATTAGGGCAGCAAAGCTAACTGGGTATGACAGTATCATGTGGATATATGGCACTGTACATTCGTCAAAATCCATAGGACGTGTAAGACCTAGAGAAAACTCTAGCCATCTATGGACTTTGAGTGACAATGAGGAGTCAGTGTAGGCTGGTCAGTTGTTAATACCTGTGCCATTCTGGGTGGGGATGTTGATAAAGGGAGGTATCAGCTCGTTTTCTCATCTTGTGACAATACCTGACAGAAAGAACCTAAGGGAGAAAGGATTTATTCTGCCTCATGCTTCAGGCGGTACCATCCATTACAGTAGACAAGGCATGGGAGCAGGACCAGATTCTGTCCATGGCGGTAGGAGCAGGAAGCTGCTTGCTTACATCATGGCAAATCCAGAAGCAGAGAGCACAGAGCAGAAACGGGCCAGGCCATAGGAAACCGTAAGACCTGCCTCCCTCCAGGCAACCCACTTCTCCAGCTGGGCCCCAGCTCCTAACCTCACAAAGCAGTGCCACTATCTGGGCACCAAGTGTTCAAACATGAGTGTGGGAGTGGGGTTCCGTGGATGTTTGGGACGAGGACAGGGATACCTGGGAATCTTGAACTCTCCATTCTACTTTCCTGTGAACCAAAAACTGCTCTAAATATAATTTTTTTTTTTTTAAATCCCTGGGCCAGCAACATGGCTCAGTGTGTAAAGGCACTTGCCAGGCAAGCTGGACAACTCAGTTCAATTTCCAGAACCCATGTAAAGGTAGAACGAGAGAACTAACTCCATGAAGATGTCCTCCGACCACCACATATGTGCCATGACACATGCACCCACACACATATTATATAATGCATACATACAATAGTAATAATAGTAAGTTTTTTAAAAGATTTATTTTTATTTTATATGTATGAATGTTTACCCTCATGTGTGTATGTGTACTGTGTGTGTGCCTCGTGCCTGCAGAGGCCAGGAGTCATATCCCATGAAACTGGAGTTACAGGTGGCTGTGAGCTATCCTTCCAGCCTCCTACATGCCCCCCAATTTTTTTAGTCCCAATCTGGACCAGATTGAGTATTGGAATTAAGAGAGGGGTGTTCCTTTCCTGACTTACACTCTAGTCTAATTGGGAGACAGAACTTTTATCTCAGCCACTCCATGAAAAGCCAGAAGAACCATTCTTCATTTGCAAAGGGCTTTACCTGTTCTTTCCTCTTTCTTCTCATCTAGTTACTCTTTCTCTGCATTTGAATCTTCATTTTACTGAGTCATTACATCACCAATTCCTTCTGAGACTACTTCCAAAGGAGAGATGCTATTAGAAAGACAGGAAAGTCAACAATGCTAAGAGCCTTGCCCCTCTTCTCATGAATGGTGGTGAAGGTTAATCCCTCAAAACCTGGCTGAACACAGCTGTGAGGTAAATTCTTTAAAGATGCTCATTGAAATAACTCATTTTGTCAAACCTTGTTTTACAATCCATGAACCACAACACTGGTTTTTCCCTTGAATTATTTATGCAGTGACCTCAATTCTTTGTTTCCCTTTTTTACAAATGCAGCAGATTTGGGGAAAGATAAGAGACCCCTGTCAGGTTTGGGGATCACCAGGCCTTGCCTTCCTTCTCTGTTTCTCACCAAACATAATACATCTATGCTTGCCTTCTATGCATCACGACTCACCGTCACTGCAGAAAACATGGGGACCTTGAGAGAGCTGGGATAGCTCTTCCTTTGCTATCCACCATTACAGAGTTAGAGGGACAGATGTGCACTGTGACGGGCATGAGAGAAGAAAGTTATATTGTGCTTGTATGACAGAAAAGAGGGGAAAATGTTTTTAAGCTTTTGGTGTGGCGCTCTGAAAGATAAGTTTAATTTCTGGCTGCACCACTGAGCAAAATGTATGAGACTCTGTGAAGACTGAGATCAGATTGAGGAGAAAACAAAGTATTTTCTACTCATTACTGTGTCATTGCTTTGCCTTCGGTGATGAAATTAAAAATTGAAAGTTGGAACAAGTAGTGAACTTTAAAATCTTTTAGGGCTCTGAGGGAAAATAGCTAACATAGTTTATATGAAATGCTGGCAAGCAGAAGCATCGGGAACATTGTAAAAATAGAATTTATAGACATTTAAGGACTTCAGTCTTAGAAGAGTTGGTCAAAAGTAGAAATTAGGAGAGGAAGGAAAAATAGCTACCATCCTAGAAAATCATGTGTCCTTTCTAATAATCAGCCTCCCTCCAAAAGCTTGCTGTCTGCTCCCAGATGATGGGAAGAAAGTCTCAAGAAATGGGAGTAATAATGGGCTCCAGTATTTTCCTAAATACTGGCTTATCTGTTTAAAAACCTGTGACTTTAACAGTGAACGCCAGAAGTCACTCATTGATCACAGTATGTACATTTTTACTTGTAAGACACATCATATATTCATCTGAATATGCACCCCATTAGATGAAGGTGTGGCATGGTGAAGGGAAATACCGATGACGGTAATTATGCAAGATGGAGAGTTCCTTTAGCACAATCTACAGGACACTTCAAATGTTTTTCTTTTTTTAATCATTTCTTTATTTTGATTTGCGCAAGTGTTTGGATTGCCTGTATGTATACTGGTATGTGTGTTGTGCCTGCAAAGGCTAGAAGAAGGCAACAGAGCTTGTATGAGCCTGCTGGGAATTGAACCTGAGTCCTCTGGAAGAACAGCAAGTGCTTTTAACCCTTGAACCACCTCTTCAGCCCCATCTCAGATATTTTTAATGAATAGGTCTTCAAGTCTTGGGGTTTTTTTTGTCTTTTTGAGACAGGGTCTCCCTGTAGCCCCACCTGGCCTTGAACTCACTATGTAGAACAGGCTGGCCTTGAACTTGCAGACATCTGCCTGCCTCCTGCCTCTGCCTCCCGAGTGCTGGGATTAAAGGCATGCACCACCATGCCCAGCAAGTCTTGGGTTTTTTAACAGCTTTACTTGAGTTAGAATTTAAAGTGTACCAATTCAGTGGCATTTGGTATTTCTACAGAGCTGTATATCCATCACCACAACCAATTTTTGAACATTTCATCACTCCCAAAAGAAACCTTACACACCTTAGGCTTCATCCTGAAGCCCTCAGAATGTGTCCTACAAATAAGAGTCCTATGGCACATGGCCCTTTGCAACTGACTTTCATCACTTGGCATGGTGTTTGCAAGGCCCAGTCTTGAATTTTATAGAAAATGTATCTTAAACTTCCTGGTTGTAACTGTACCATTTATTTCTGATTTGTTCTGTTCACCTTGTCCTACTGGCTATCTCCTGATGCCTTAGCCTGTGCCACAATTCTGGGCACTTTAATGCTCTCCTAGCCATGACCATCTCCATTTGAGGAGGTAGGAAACCGGTTCAGGGGTGTCAGTAGTTTCTTACCTCTTAAGATCTGGCTTTTTTCCTATCACAGGTCATATGATGAAACCTTGTTCATTTTTTCTTTCTTTTTTAAATATTTTGTTACTTTTATTTTATGTGTATGCGTATACTGCCTACATGTATAAGTGCACCTGTGTCATGCAATGCCTGTGGATGTCAGAAGAGGGCATTGGATCCCCTGGAACTGGAGTTACAGATAGTTGTTAGCTGCCCTGTGGGTGCTGGGAATTGAACTTGGGTCCTCTGCAAGAGCAGTCAGTGCTCTTAGCTGCTGAGCCATCTCCCCAGCCCCCTCCCCCTTTTCTTTTCTTAAGCTCACTTATTTAATTTACTTGCTTTCCTATTCTACTGTCCTATGTCCTGTGGAGTTAATTTTTTTAATCTCACATTTTGTGCCTTTTTTTAAATCTTTTAAAATTTGGGGGGTGGTGTTCAGGGTCTAAGGAGAAATGATGATTCTTGGAATGCAATCAAATCCTACTGCCCTTAAACTCATTAACCACAGAAAGCTGCACTGAACCAAGGAGTATCTTAGGAAATCTTAGGGAAATGTTCCTCAACACTGCTTTTCTGGGTCTCTGATATATTTGAGAATCTGATAAAAACTTCTACTCTCTCCCCTGAAATGTACAGGCATCCAATGTTCAAATACAGGTTCAAAGGGATAGCGGGTTTTCTCAAGCTCTATACCCTAAGTCAGAGTGCACTAATCTAGAAAGTTGTATAAACTACAAAGGAACAGAGTTTTTTGGTCAAAAATGTGTCCTATACTTATAAAATATCTGCATGCTGAAAACGAGAAAAGCTCTCAACACTTCACAGTAATTCTATCTCCCACAAGAAGACTGCATCATACTTCATGTGTACCACGCAGTCAGTATGACTTTTCAGTCTTAAAGGGAGATTCTGCAGTTCAGTTGTGTACATACAGAGACTGGGCTAGTTATTAACTTGGCTTCCTCCATGGTTGGCTTGGCTCTGCCATAGAGACAACCTCAGGGTGCATGTCTCAGGATCACTCAAGCTCAAAATGTGTCTGTGTCTCCCAGCTAGAGTAGACCTTTCCCACAGACAGCAGCTGTGTTCATCCAGCCAGTCTCCTCCTTGACCTCCTATAAATGTCAGTCCCTGATGTCATAACTCATGTCATTTGAACTATCACCCCTTATCCATTAAGAATATTTTCTCTGGGGACTGGAGAGATGGCTTAACTGGTTAAGAGTGGTTGCTGTTCTTCCTGAGGACCTGAGTTCCGTTCCCAGTACCCATAGTGGGCAGCTCACAAATACCTGTAACTCCAGCTCCACATCACCCAGTGCCCTCTTCTGGTTTCTGCAGGAACCCACACACATGTGGCATACACACACAGACACGCATACACACACACACACACACACACACACACACTTAAAAACTGAAATTGTAATAAACTCTGAAGCTTGTACCAATGTCAGTTTCCTGGTTCTGATACTGTATCTCAGGTTTTTTGTTATTGTTGGTTTTTGTTTGTTTGTTTGTTTGTGGTCTTTTTGAGACAGGGTCTCCCTGTAGCCCCACCTGGCCTTGAACTCACTATGTAGACCAGACTGGCCGTGAACTCACAGAGATCTGCCTGCCTCCTGCTTCTGCCTCCCAAGTGCTGGGACTAAAGGCATGCACACACCCGGCTTGTATCTCAGTTTTTAAGATATTAATATTGGAATACTGGATGCAAAGTACACACAATCTCCTTATACATCATTTTCAACCTCCTATGGATGTACAGTCATTTCAAAATAAGAAGCTTTTTTAAATGTCTTCTCTGAAGACAGCTGTTTCATAGCAAAGTGATCTACAGGCATTGAACATTATAAAGTAAGGTCACCAAAATAGACAACATTGCTCTCCCCTATGATACAATGGGACATCTTCAGTAACACTGTATACACTGAATTCATGGAGGATATTCAGAAAGCCCATGGAAGCAGCAGAAAGTGAGGCACTCCTTAAACTTCATGTGAGGAGCCTAACAAGGGGCAAGTCTGAAGTCTTGAGAGTCAAGAGCAGTTCAGACATGTGAACATGAATGTATAGCACAACCCCAAACACTCTTATACTAGTGGGCTCCCTTCAAGATAAGAGTACGGAGACTTAGGAACAAAAATTAGGAAGTGCTACTACCACTCCTGAACTCAAGCCATTACCTCAAGTGGAGCCTTAAGAGATTGCAACCTATGCTATTTGCTAGGACATGTCTAGTGTCAGCAAGCTCAGTCAGATCCTCATAAATAATTGTGGCCATTTGGTAGCAAAACATCCAATTGTAGAAATCAGGAAGCTAGAAGTTCCTCTATCCTCTAGCAGAACTGTTCCTTTTTTTCCATGTTCCCGCCCTTGTTACTGTGGCAGTATGTGCTGAGAATCTCTCCTATGGTCTAGTCTACGCGTGTGCTGTATTTCACTGAAATCACTCTACAGTACTCGGACAGTTTTCAAACATTCTCACTATACCCAAGGGACACAGATTTTATTTTCAGTTTGGTCCCATTTGGAGGACCTGGCCTTGACTTATATTTCTCCCTCTCTGTTCCTTTCAACACCCCAATGATCAAAATAGGAATGTGCTTTCCTTATTTGTGTTCTTTGCTATAGTCTCATCATTTTCTCCCCTTTGTTTTGTTTTTGTATTGTATGGGGGAGTTGTTTGTTTGTTTTTGGTTTTGGTCTTTTTGAGACAGGATCTCCCTGTAGCTAGAGCTAGCCTGGAACTCACTATGTAGACCAGTCTGGCCTTGAACTCACAGAGATCTGCCTGCCTCTGCCTCCCGAGTGCTAGGATTAAAGGTGTGCGCCACCACACCCGGCTCGTTTTGTTTTTTGACAGGGTTTCTTTAGTCCCAACTTGCCTGGAACTCACTATATGGACCAGGCTGTCCTCGATCTCACAGAGATCCACCTGCCTTTGCCTCCAAAGGGCTGTTATTAAAGGCACACGCCAACACACCCAGCATTATAGTCTCATCTTTTGTCCAGTGCTCCTGCTGGGCCTTGCTCTTGCTATCCTGCCCAGGTACTTTAAACCCATGATTCTTGACTCAAACATTCAAATCTAGGTATGGAGGCAGGAGTTGAGGTCAGCCTGAGTGATACACTAATAAACAAACAAACAGACAGACAAACAAAAAGCCTAAACCCATTCAGACACCTGGGCTTCAACAGCAGTCAGCAGAATGGGCATTTGGTGCTGGTAACCTCATAGTCTTGAAGATCAGGCTTGAAGAACCAAGAAAAAGCAGGATCACAGGAGTAGGAGTTGCTCTTTGTGTTTATAAAAGACTACATAGGGGGCTGGAGAGATGGCTCAGCAATTAAGAGCACTGACTGCTCTTGCAGAAGACCCAGGTTCGAGTCCCAACACCCACCTGGCAGCTAAAAACTGCCCGAAACTACAGTTCCAGGGGATCCAACAGCCTCTTTTGTCCTCCACGGGCATTGCATGACACAGGTACACTTACCTACATGCAGGCAATACACTCATACACATAAAATAAAAATAAATAAAATAATTTTAAAAAAAACAAAAAAGAGACTACAGAGGTGGGGTAATGGAACATGCTTGCAATCCCAGCACTTGGGAATCTGAGACAGAAAGATGATGGCAAGACCCTACCTCAAAAAAAGAATTTTAAAAGTGTGTATACAGCACCTGTTTCAATAGTGCCAGTGCCGTATTATAGTGTCCCCAACATAAATACAGTATTTACAACACATTATAGCCCATTAACTGGCTCAGTGGCCTATGTTCTCCAGGGAATGTCACAGATCTCCAGAGTATCCTTAAATATGACTTGTGCTTCAGCCAAATCACAATTGCGAAGGCCACAGCCACTGTTGTGTGTGTGCAGGTAGCAAATCCTACCTAGTTTGGGCAATAGTGTGTGTGTGTGTGTGTGTGTGTGTGTGTGTGTGTGTTACATTCATCTGAATTCTATCCAGAGAAGTTCTCTGGTTTACAAGGATTTGTTTATTTCTTCAGCTCATGTTTACCAAGTGCAAGTTAAGAATTTTAAGAAATAGGAGTATAGCTGTGGACAGACCAGGTGCATGTATCATTTAAAAAGGGCTTACCTGCTAGCAAAGAAAGCACAGAATGAAAGAGCACACAATCGCCAGGCATGGAGGTGCACACCTTTAATCCCAGCGCTCAGCAGGCAGAGGCAAGATGATCTTTGTGAGTCTGAGGCTAGCCTGGTCTATATAGTGAGTTCCAGGACAGCTGGGGCTACAGGGAGACCTAGTCTCAAAAAGAATGACAAAGAGCAAAAGAGCACACAATCAAGATCTGTGAGGAAAGATGGTCCTGTGGTAAAGAATGGCTGGAGTGAAGGTGTGTGTGGGCTTGGGAAAGCCTGTCTAAGAAGTAGCATCAAGTACAGCCATGAGGAACCCATGGGTGAGAGTTCCAGGCAGGCGGAACAGCCATCCGAAGGCTCCAAGGCAGGCACTGGTTTGACATTTCTAAAACAGGAAGAAGTACTGCAGAGTGAGTTTTGAGGTGTTTCAACTTCACCATGGCTTCTTTGGCTGTCTGTAGAAGTCTTGTGTTTTTTAATTGCATAAGAAAAATTACATAGGAATATGAAGGAAATAAATTATATTAAAATACAGTTATCAAAATATTTAAAAGGCAGAGCTGCAATGAAATGGAACTGCCTCTTTATTAACACATTTTGTGGCAGATCTAATAATTATCTTTGAAATAGCAATATTTCAAAATATCTGTAACAGTGGTAATGTGATATGAAATATCTGTGGTTTCTATTGGTGACAGGTACTGCTAATGCTACTGAGATTTTCTGCATAACTCAATTGCAATTAGAGTTTGTAAAAATAAGGATGGGCTCCCTTCCCCTCTAAAAATCAAAGATCCTGTGAATCCTACCATCAGCCCCCTGGGCAGGAGGGGGGGGGTGTCTGTGGACTCCAGAGTATAAATACCAAAGTCATGCAGTAGTTTTTAGAAAATGATGGAATTTTCAACAAGTGGCACAGTCCTCCTACTCTATGGAAATTGGCTTCTAGAATAATAGGAATGGAAGAGAAAAAGTAAGAACATGGATCAAAATAAAGATGGGGAAAACTTGGAAAAAAGCAATGGTGTTGAAGCCAAGGGTAGTGACACATGCCAGAAATCCCAGCACTCAGAAGGCTAAGGCCAAAGAAACCCAAGTTTGAGGCCATCCTGAGATGGTGAAACCCTACCCTGGGAGAAAGAAATAAAATGGAGGGAGGGAGGGAGGGAGGAAGGAAAGGATGATGGGCATGAGAGAGATGTGAACACAGTCAAGATACGGTCTGAAAGAACTAATAGGACTTGATAATAGACTGGATATGGGAACGGGAGAATGAGAAAAGGAAGGACAGGAGGAAGTCCTAAGGTTGTTTAGGAGAACAAGGCATTGGTATTGCTGCATGCTAGTGCGGCCCAATCTGAGAGAGGAACGGGTTCATTGGAGAGTTGGAATGATGGACAGGGAATCCATTATTCCATTGTCTGACTTGTAAAATTTGAGCTGTTTATCCAGAAGTGGAAAGATATCAAGTGAGCTACTGTGCACACCAGCCCGAAGCTCATACAGGGGTGGCCTGAAGGGTGATACACATGGTCTTTATGTGAGCCCGATGCGGGTTTTGGCTGTTTTGTTTGTTTTTTGGTTTTTTCGGGAGGAAGGAGTTAGTTTTTTAAGACAGAGTCCCCCTGTAGCCTCAGATGGCCTAGAACTCATTATATAGACCAGGCTATTCTTGATCTCACAAAGATCAGCCTCCCTCTGCCTCCCAAGTGCTATGGTTAAAGGTGTGAGCACCATGAGCCATCAGGTTAGCCTGATGTTTTGAACTCAAATGGAAACTTGCAAGTTCTGTGTCATCTCTGTGATAATTAGAGAGGGTCCTCCTCCACTCCTAGCAAAGCCTCACCTTCCATAACCCATTGAGGGAGACTCCCACTTTTTATCCCCCTGGAGAGGTAAAAGAACTTGACAAAGGTCACATAGTGTCAGGGGAATATAAACAGAGACTATTGGAAGCTGTGTCCCACCTCTTCTTAATGGACGAGTATGAGGCTGGAGTTTTCAAATACTGACTCCTCCACCCATCTGAGCTTGAACAAGTAACCTGACCTCACTGCTTGAATATTCTGACCCAGAGTTGGAATGATAACACCACTTGGTATTATTAACTTCAGGAAAACTACCAGGCACATGATAAACACTTCATATTTTCAGTTAAACTAGAGTTGGATAAATTTTGGACAGACATTTGGTACTGTAGACTTCTCAAATATTTCAAGGTAGTTTCCTTCTAGAGGAAAAAAAAAAAAGAGTGATTGTAACTAAAGCAGTATACAGACCTTGAAAAATTTGCTGGATTTCTCATGCTGTTTCATGACCTATAAAAAAAATAGATGGTATCCCATGGTCATTTTCATCTTAGAAAAAAGCTAATGGAAACTACAGGTTTTTCATCTTATAACCACAACATAAAAAAACAGATATTTCTCTTGAAAATCAAGTGATACAGTCTCCAGTCTAGAAGACTAAAAGCAATGAACTTGATGACTTAGTGTTCACATACAACAAAATACCTCCTTTCCAGTGAATTTAATAACTCTAATATTGTAAGATCATCCCTGGTCAGGGCTGCTAACAACTTAACTATCTGTCCTTTCTCATCAAGTATCCACTATGTTCCAGTAGTGCTCTCGGGTCAAGGCACATATGAAGGAAGAAAAACAAAGTCCCTGAAGCTGGAGCCATGGCTCAGTGGTTAAGAGCACTCTTGCAAAGGAGAGGGGTTCAGTTTCCAGCACTCACATGGCAGCTAACCATCCTAACTCCAGTTCCAGGGGATTTGGCAGCCCTCTTCTGACCTCTATGGGCACTGCACAACACAAGTGCACTTACATGCTGGCAATACACTCATACACATAAAATAAAAATAATAAATAAAAGAAAATTTTTGGCAGGTTCTCCCTAGTCTCAGCCCACCTGGAACTCACTATGTGGACGAGGCTGGCCTCGATCTCATAGAGAACCGCCTGCCTCTGCCTCCCAAGATCTGGGATTAAAAGTATGTGCTGCCGCACCCAGCATATAAATTTCTTTTTTTTTTTTAAGAACAAAGTTCCTGTCTTTAATAAGGAGCTTTTTTTGAAATGAGCATCAATAAATGGACAGAGGACAAAGGGATGATGTCCCTAATAGTTTTGTGCCCTGTAGAAAATATAATTAAATGCTCACAGGCATAAAGCACATTTCCTCTTCCTTTTTAAAATTTTTAAATTTGCATGTTTGTGTGTATGTCTGTGTGTATCTGTGTGTAGGCCAGAAGTCAACATCAAGTGTCTTCCTCTACTGTATTCCACCTTGTTTTCTGAGACAAAGTCTCTTCATTCAACCTGGAGCTCACTAATTGGCAGGATTAGCTGGCCAGTGAGCCCCAGGGATCCTCCTGTCTCCCCCCTCTCCCCAGCACTAGGGTTAACAGGAGCATGCCACCATGCCCAGTTTTTACATGGGTTCTGGGGATCCTCATACTTGTGTGGTAGACATTTTACCAACTGAGCCATCTCCCAGCCCCATAAGGAGAACATGAGAAGAGGCCTTTAAGCTAAGACTTAAATGATGAGGCCCCAGCCATGCAAGAAGATGGCTGAAGCCTGTTCTGTGTATGGGGGCAGCCACAAGTAAAGCTGAAAATGAAGGGGGGGCTAGTAGGACAGCAGGATGGGCAGAGGGTAGGCCCTGTCTTTCCAGGCAAGTTGGACTTTATCCTAAGGCTGGAGAGCTTTGAGCAAAGAGCAGCTTGCTCTGATCTCTATTTCTGCATTGACTGGAATGCAGGGTGGTCAGCAAGGGAGCAGGGAGGCAACAAGGCAGGAGATGATGGGGACACAGACTGGCATGGTGACAGTGGGGGTGGGATGAAATGCAGACTGTAGATGTTCAGTGCCAGTTGTGCCGGTAAGACTTATGGAAGAGCTAGAGGCTTCAGTTAAGACAGAAAGGAAACAGGATGTCTAAGGGAGAAACACAACCGTGCTGTCACTTACTGATAAAGAGAAGATTTGGAAATAATGGATTGGGCTGGTTCTGTTAGACAGATGACGTTTGAATTATCTGTTACTCATCTCAGCGGTAACACTGAGTGGGTGTTGGATATGCACGTCTAGAACTCTGGAAGGAGGCCAAGGCATGAGCAATCTTCCGATAAATTCTCATATGAAGAGCACACTTCCAGCATGGCTTCATAGGCATCTAAAGCAAGCATCCCCTTAGCTTCCCTAGAGTCAGAATTTTCCTCTGCTCATCTCCAGCTGACCTGGAAACACACTGACAGACTGTGCAGTTCAGAGACTTAAACACCAGTAGTTTATTTGGTTTTGTTCTCTGTTTTATTTCACTCAAGTGAAAAGCATGGTTTTCAGGTCTTAGCTTCAGTTATTAAAAATACAAAGGCTCTGCCACCTCCTTTCATCACACTGCCCCCTCTATTCCCCTCATGTTCCAGCTCCACAGACATTGAAACAATTCAGTTTAGTATGTATGCACTTCCCGAAGAACAGCTATCTCAAGAAGGGAAAGTGCTTGTTTAATAACTCAATCAAGAGTCAGGGTAACAGGACACATTCAGGCAAGAAACCCAACTAAGGAAACACTGAGATCTTGCCTTCTCTGTTTTACTCCAGCTCCATAAACTTGTTATATTGTCCCTTCTATTAGATTCTTCCTCTCTCCTGTGGCTTCTAGTTAAGGAGATTCATGGGGAGGGTTGTAATTAATGAGAGCTATTAGCCACCAGAATATCACCTGGTTCTAGTGAGAACTGACCTGTAGGGTGTCCTGTCTACATCAGGGACTTAAGCTGACTAACTTGGAGTCTGGGAGGCAGTCTACTGTCCCCTGCATGCCCACCCTCCAGCTAGGGGTTTAATATAGTGACAGTATAATTAGATTGAGCCCACAGCTGACCCACCTTGGAAGTGCATTCAGGCCAATAAGGACACGTCACTGGTGGTATAATGTTGCTTTAACTCCATAGACTGTCTCGGGCCCTACTCTGCTGATCACAGCCAAGCTTCTCCTTGGTTTGGTTGGTTTTTTAACTTATTTCCAAAAATAAATTAGCCTTATGATTCAGGAACAAGTTAGTGATTAAAATGAGATTTCTGGGGGACTGGAGAGATGGTTCAGCAGTTAAGAGCACTAGCTGCTCTTGCAGAGGATCTGGGTTTGGTTCCCAGCACCCACGTGGTGGCTAACACTGTCTATAACTCCAGTTCCAGGGGATCCAACACCTTCTTCTGACCTCCATGGGCA
>NW_008329666.1:2697264-2734308 GCF_000622305.1 Nannospalax galili
ATATATGACATCCGCCTGCCTCTGCCTCCTGAGTGCTAGGATTAAAGGTGTGTGCCACTACGCCCGGCTTTTTTTTTCTTTTTTTAAAGAGAGATTTCCATAGGAAAACAGGCAACTCACTGCTGGGTATTCCAACTGTATGAATTGTGTCTGCTTTGGGTGTTTTTTCTTTTGTTGTTTGGGTTTTTGAGATAGGATCTCTCCCTCGGGAGATAACCCATGCCAACCTCTGCCTCCCAAGTGCAGAGATTATAGACATGCGCTACCTACCATACCTGGGTGCTTCACATTTGTTATGGTACCAGAGAAAACAAGGCAATAAGGATGTCCCTGGCTGCCCACAAAGCCCTTTGCAGCAACACGGGTGGCCTGCCAGGTGAAAGATACCATACAAATTGGTATTCTCGAGCTCTGACCTTGGCTTTTAAAATACAACTAACCACCAGTGTACCTGAAGACTGAGGGTAAACTAAAGGCCATTTCGGACTGGTATTTTAGCTGCTTCCATCCACAAGTAGCAGGATGAATTAGTTGATATCTCACACTGGGGGACCACAGTAAGCAAATACTCCTTCTTGTACTGATAAGAACTGGTAAGGTATGATCCTCTCCCCCCATTTCCCTCATTTTTTGCTAAGGATATGGAGAATAGTTAGGAGCATGCACCTTAAGAATAGACTATCCAAAACAAAAGCCAAGGCTACTCTTGTGTAATTACCTCCTTCAAATATCACTGTATGAATGTTTGCATGTCACACATAGGATACTGCTAGGCATATAGTATGGGCTGAGGAAACACAAGCTGTTGTCATCTGTTCATCATTAAGTGCCTGGTGAGTGGCAAGCCCTGTCCTAGGCACTGCTAGTGTACAGATGAGGCCCAGTGGGAAGTGGATTACAAATAAGACTGCCTTATACCTTATCTACCCTTTCCTGAGATGTGGAATAATCACCTTTCTCAGAGCATGGCAAGGGTCACTGGTTAAAGAGGCAGAAGTCATACAAAAATCAGAAATGTGATAGGACAATAATTGAGAAGAGCAGCCTTTTGTTTGTTATAAATTAGATCAACATGCTTACATGCATGATAATGTTGTTGAGAGTAAATGCCCAGAAATTGGACCTCATTCTGGTTAGATAAAAGAATTAACATAGATCAGAGCAGCAGCCTAAAAATTTTTGTAAAATTACCATGATAACATCCTCATCAGCTAAACATTCATACACACAGTTAGCATGAAGTACCATGTCCCACCTAAGTTGAAAAGAAACAGGAGAGAGAGAGAGAGAGAGAGAGAGCACATTTTGTCCAAAATAAAAATGTTAATATAGAAAGCAAGGAACAAAAAGTGAGGCTGGTTTGAATCCCACCTCACACATCTACTTGCTATCTATCCTTAGCTGAGTTAGGAAACTCTCTGCTCCTCCCATACCTTTATCTAAGAAATGGGAAATTCTACTAGCTCCTACAGAAGAGTTGTAAGGACTCCATAATAAACTCCAAGCTTCTAGCACTGAGCCTGACCCAGCCATAACTCAGTAATAGTATTTTTACTGCTTTGGTTTGATATGCATTAGCTGAACATATGCTTATTCCACTGTTTGTTACTCTTCTCTCTCTCTCTCTCCCTCTCTCTCTCTTCAAATATACCTATGTGTGGCCAGATGTGGTAGCATATGCCTTTAATCCCAGCACTCAGGATGCAGAGGCAGGCAGAGCTCTGTAAGACTGAGGCAAGCCTGGTCTATACTAGTGAGTTCCAGGCCAGCTAGGGCTACAGGGATACTGTCTCAAAATACAAAACAAACAAATATGTGTGTCTGTTTTATACACAGGATACATACTTAACATACATACACACACATAATCCATGTTTATTTCAGAAAAACAATGTACATTCCATAAAATTTAAAGCCCACTCATAATCTCATAATTCTACCAGGAATAGGTATTATTTTGTTTGGTATCCCTTTAGTCTTTGTCCATGTAAGAATACTCTATGTAAATATAAGTTTCTGTGTGTCTGTAAGTATGTCATTGCTCATGATGGTTCATAATATGTATTCTGTACAGAATAATTTTTTCTACTTAGCAATACAACATGTCTATAAACAAAAGATGTACATTTTCACTTGATATTATAATGTGATATTCTACATAAATTCTATAATCAATTTAGATAATTCCATATTGTTGGAAATTCAAGCTAATCAAATCTTCTGTGTTATGAACTCAACCTGAATCCAGTGTCTGTGCATTAAGATGCTTTGTCAGTAGCCTTTACCTTGGCTCAGGGCAATATTTTTCTCAACAGTAGACCATTGCTGCTATTGCTTAGAGAGATAAGTGGCACTTGGGATTTGAAGAAGACACATATTTTTGCATAACAGCACTAAGAACACCACATCTAAATATAACCAGCAAAGAGTAAGCTGGAACTCCCCAAAAATAGTGCTAAAAAGTACAATCATAGGGCTGGAGAGATGGCTCAGTGGTTAAGAACACTGACTGCTCTAGCAGAGGACCTGGGTTCGATTCCCAGCACCTACATGGCAGCTTGTAACCATCCATAACTCCAGTTCCAGGGGATCTGACACCTTCTTCTGTCCTCCATGGGCATTGTACGACATGGGTACACTTACACACATGCAGGCAATACACTCATACACATAAAAATAGTATAAGAGCACTGGCTGCTCTTGCAGAGGAACCAGGTTCAGTTCCCAGGACCCACATGGCAGCTAATAACCACCCCTAACTCAAGTTCCAGGGGATCCAATGCCCTCTTCCAGCCTCCATGGGCACAACGCACACGTGGATACACTTACTTACATTGCAGGCAATATACTCATACACATAAAAATAGTAAATAATTTTTTTAAAAAAGAAAAAGAAAAAAAGTACAATCATAGACATAGAAAGTGGCCTGGAAATTCCTCAGAAACACAGAAGATTGGCAAACAATTAGAAAACAAGACACTGGGAAGAAGCACTTGTCATTTCTAGTTTGTCTTTTGCACATTTATTTTATCTTTCATTGGGGGGTACTAAGGAATGAACCCAGGACCTGGCCCTTAACCCCTATACATTTGTTTCATCAGATAAATCTAGGACTGGAGAGATGGTTCGGTGGTTAAAGCATTTGCCACGTGCCCTGGTTAGGACATGAGTTTGGATTTCCCCAAACCCACATAAAGCCAGATACAGAAGCACACACCTGTAATCCCAGCACTTACAGTGAGATGGGAGGCAGAGGCGGAAGGGGCCCCAGGAGTGCAGAGGCCAGCTAGCCTGGTAGACTAGGCAGTGAATGAGAGACCCCGTCTCAGACAAGGTGGAAGGACGTTGTCATTTGACCTCCATATGTACACCATAGCATGCACACATATGCACATGTACACACAAAGATAGAGGAAATAAATAAATAAAAATCAATATCTTTATCAAGTAAATACCAGTTCAGAATTACCTCCTTCCATATCTTAATGTCAAAAATCACATAGGTAAGTCAAGTTAAAAATTAGCTTTAATAAACTATGTCCAGAATTCTCAAGTAAAAGCAAATAAAGGAAGTTGCGGCCAAGGAAATTAGCATGTCTGTCCACATGTAGCATATTACTCAGGGCCAACTGTTCCTGCAAAAGGAGTCTCAGGGGTGACGACACTGACTTCCTGTTTGCCTCCAGGGAAAATTCAACTCTAAAGAAATTGAGTTGCTACAACTTGAGCACCATTATTTTAAGAAACTGAAAAATGTCTTGGAATTTTAATTTTCAAATATTTCATTAATAACATCTGATGAAGCATCGCGAGCCTGATCCTCAGAACACCTGGAGCAATCATTTAACCTTGTTTAGTCTCTGTAAAGCTGGGGTAATAATGACCTGTTTCTACTCCTCCCATCATAGCGAGATCACCAGGACTTAGGCAAGAAAACGTTAATTAATGAGAACTCTTTGAATTTCCTTGAAGCTTCTGAAACATATGTGGTGGTGTGACAGTACATGGCAGGGTTAATATGTTTGCACTAAATCATTTGTTAAATCACATAGTGCTGGATTTATATGCACAAAGAAGTCAACCCTCCCCTTCTCTGTGTCCTAATATTTATTCATGTCCACTTTGGAGTTGATTGACTTCTTTCAGCATCTCAGTTTTAAAGTGGGTTATCCCTAGAGGTACTGTGCCGGGGTATCCAGGCAAACATCTGAGGAAGGAGCCTTCCCCGCAGACTTTCTTCTGTGCCTTTTCCTGATGCCCCCCTTTGCTTATTTCTGGAGGCTTCTGCCAGGCACACTCCAGCTTGCCTGCCCTCTGTGCAGCAATTCTGTTTTTTCTTTACATCCTTGAGCATGACCTCCCCTTCCCTTCCTTCTCTAGCCATCTCCACCATCTCTTGTCACCCTCCATCAGGGTTTTGTAGCAGTTGCTGCCCTGGCCACCTGGGGTGTCTCCTCAGCAGCCAACAGCAAACAGCACTGCTGTTTGTGCTCATGCTGACAGGCAGCGCAGGGGCTTGTTCGTTGGGTGGGGACTGGAAGGAAGACAGAGCCAACAATGTCACCCCACCCTACCCCATTAGCTGTCCTACCCTACCTCACTTCTCAGGGCTCATTGGCCTCCGCCATTACTACATAGGACAGTGAAATAGGAATGTCAGTTATCTTGGGTTGTGTCTTCATGCTAATCTGTAGACAAGCCATCAGGTCCTATTACTATATGCTGACACCAACACGTAAACACAGACTCATATTGTAATCCAGTGTAGAATGGATTAGAGGACAAGGAGAGGCTTCCAGGTATCCTTTCCCAGTGAAGGCACACAGATGTACTTAATTTTTTTTTAATATTTTATTTTTTTATTTTGCTTATTTTTGATTGCCTATATGTATGTATGTGCACCAGTGTTCTGCAATGCCCATGATCAGAAGAGAGCATTGGATTCCCCTGGAACTGGAGTTACAGCTGGTTGATGTGGGTGCTGGGACTCGAACCCTGGTCCTCTGCTAGAACAGCCAGTGCTCCTAACCTCTGAGCCATCTCTCTAACTCCTTACATTTTTTTTAACAGTCTCACCATGTAGCCCAAGCTGACCTTGAACTCATGATCCTCCTACCTCCTCTTCCCAAGTACAGAGATTATAGGCATCAGCCACCATCCTCACCAAGATATACTTTATTTTTTTTAGTAGTAATTTGTGTTAAAATGTGGAAAATGCTGTCCATCAAGAACCCGAGAATAGAGAATTTTTGTTGGCATCAATAAGTATATAATACCTGTGTAACTGACCTCAGCCACTCAGACTCCAGATGCCCAGTGGTGCCCACCTTTATTCCCAGCACTTGGGAGGCAGAGGCAGGGGGATCTCTATGAGTTTGAGGCCAGCATGGTCTACATAGTGACTTCCAGGCCAGCTGGGGCTACAGGAAGACCCTGACTCAAAAAAAGACAAAAAAAAAAAGTAGACATTAAGTATAAATCACATTATTGGCATAAACTATCTGATCATGTGGCCTTGGGCATAGAAAATGCTTTTATCAGGCAGTCTGTTATAGGACTCAGACTTGACTTCTCTTCTCTTCTTCTCTTTTCTTTTCTCTTCTCTCTTTTCTTTTTGAGACAGGGTCTCCCTGTAGCCCCAGCTGGCCTGGAACTCACTATGTAGAGCAGGCTGGCCTTGAACTCAGAGATCCTCCTGCCTCTGCCTCTCAAGTGCTGAAGATTTATTTTCTTAAGAGCCAGTCCAAAGCCAGTCCTGAAAATAAAACTTGTCTTGGGAATTTGCAGGATTTCAGCAATCTGGGCCTGCTGACCTTCTCTGCACACATTCTGAATGAAGAATCAGGAAAGCTTTGACTACATGACCATGCTCCTCAGACCTCAGCTGTTACCTTCTGTATTGGTCAGCTTTATATCACTATGAGGAAACAGCTGAAACAATTAACTTTTTCAAGAAAAGCTTTATTTAGGCTCATGGTTCTGAAGGTTCAAGTCCAAGGTTGGCAGCCGTATTGGTTTGGTCATCTGATGAAGGCAGCATATCACGGTCAGAGAATGTGTTAAAGCAAGTTGTCTCAGTACCAGGAAGCAAAGAAATTAGACCCATGTCCCATGATCCCCTTTGAGGGCATGAGCCTGATGCCCTCTGTAGTTCCACAGCACCCAGAACCAAAAAGCATTTACGCATGAACTTTTGGGGGACACTCATAACCCAAAGCAGAGTAACATCTTTTCTGCTTTTCACAAAGGATCAGTGCAATTCACAACAGTAGTCACTGAGATAGTTTCACAAAAAGCAGGTCACCTACAGCAAGGACATTTTAAACTGTGGTTGTTATCATTACTATTCAGAGGACTGAGGTATGGAAATAAGCCCTTAATGCTTCCTTATCATCTTAGAACAGGTCCGAAGCACCTCTGCCCAGATCTTGAAGCAAAGGCAACTTGATAGCAGTACCCCCACCCCACACTGGCTAACTTAACCTCGTCCCTTACTTTTCTGTTTCTTTTTCTGACAGTGGCTCAGAAACCCTGGCCCCCAGCATGAGAAGCGGACTCTGTTTGGAGACATGGTGTGCTTCTTGTTTATAACGCCCCTGGCCACCATCTCAGGCTGGCTGTGCCTGCGGGGCGCCGTGGACCACCTGCACTTTAGTAGTCGGCTCGAAGCCGTCGGACTGATTGCACTCACTGTCGCACTCTTCACAATTTACCTCTTTTGGACACTAGTAAGTATGGCCGGTGGCTGGGGTTTAGGCTGCTGGAGCTGCAGTGTCACTGCAGGCACAAGCCTCCCTCTCACCTGCCAGGTAGAAAGCAGACCTTCACGTGCTGGCATGGCACAGGTGTGTGGTTTGGTGCATGGTGGAGTAGGGGAGAGAATATGAGTGTGTGTGTGTGTGTGTGTGTGTGTGTGTGTGTGTGTGTATGTGTGTGTGTGTGTGTGTGTGTGTGTGTGTGTGTGTGTGTGTACAGATCAGATAAAAAGCCTGAGTTTGGGACCCTCACTAGTCAGACACCTTGGATGCTTCAGATTAAGGCATGGTGCTTTCTCTCTCCTTCATGTTTCTGGGACCATGGTATACTATGAATGATGCAGTTGCCGCTGCGGCCATCTACACAGATCATGAATCCTCCTTGCTGGTTATTTCTTTCCTGTGTTCTGACGAGGCCTAAAGTCTTTGTTGGATGTGGGGCTGGACTTTGCTGATGGTGATTCCATGTGTTGGGATATTGACTCTGCTGGCCATAAAAGCACTAATTTATCTAGCTGAGAGTTTTGCTGCCACCAAAGAAAAGTTGTTTCCCAATAAATGTCCCTGGTGTATCTGAGGGAGAAATTTTAAGCATTCTTTTTTTCATTCTTTTAACTTCAGGCAGTAAGTTGACTGCTTGGGCACCAGCTGGTGGCACCCACAAAGGACACTGTTTACTCCCTCTTTGTGCTGCCCTGTGGGAGTTGGGGGAGAGGGGGCACTGCCTACTAGAATCTGTCCAGAAGCCCCCCCGTCCCGGCACTGCTGTCTTGTGTCTGCTTAGTTGTAATCTGAGCACGTTCGATTGTTATTCAATAGGTATTTCCTGTCTAAAGTGTACCCTTCCATATCCCACAGCACAGAGTCAGCAGTGGAGCTGGTCACAGCTCACAGCTCCCCCTCCCTCCCTGTTCCTTCCGCTGCCACTCAGACCTCTGCTTATTTCCCTCTTACTCATGCTGTGGCTCTTCCAGCTCTGGTCTTCCTCTCCTGTGGGATGTTCAGACAGTAAGAGGCTGAGTTTCAGGCTCAGGAAGAAGGACATGACTTGAATGATGGTAAACTGGGCACGTTCTCATGCTAAGAGCTCAGCTGAGTCTTCCACTTAATTCAGACATTCTGCTCCCTGATAATGATACCCCCCCGCTGCCAACAAAAACTATTATTGCCTCCTCTAATAGTCCTCACATGTAAAGTGTGCCCTGGTTCACTGTAAATCAAACAAGGAAGTTGATCCAGAGCTGCTATTGTGATGAGAGGAGGGTTAGGAATAAGAAATTAAGCAGGGGCTGGGGAAATGGGTAATTTCAATGTGCAAAAGCACTTTCTTTGCAAGTACAAGGACCAGAGGAGTTCAAATCCCAAGCACCCCATATAGAAAGCCAGGCATGGCTGCATGTGTCTGTAACACCAGCACTGGGAGAAGGGGGACAGACGGCTCCAGGGAGCTCGCTGGCTGGTGAACCTAACTGAAAACCCGAGCTTCATAGTGAGAGACCCTGTCTCAAGGTGGTAAGGCTGCAGTGCTACTCTACATCTTGCTGTAGCCTCACACACATACACCACACGCACAGAAAATAGTCTAACTACATCTCACTCTGCTAGCCACACCACCTTGGAGAATCATTTCAGTCCTCCGAGACTGAAATGGGCATTAGATCTATGAAGTGGTGGCAGTGGTCATGACCCACCTCCCTGGTGTCCTGCGGCTGCAGTGGAACAGTACACAGGAAAGTACTCTGGAAACTAACAATTAAGCCAGGCTTGTTTTTGGTCTTTTTGAGACAGGGTCTCCCTGTAGCCCCAGCTATCCTGGAACTCACTATGTAGACCAGGCTGGCCTTGAACTCACAGAGATCCGCCTGCCTCTGCCTCCCGAGTGCTGGGATTAAAGGCATGCACCATCACACCTGGCAAGAAGAGGGGTTTTTGTTGTTGTTGTTGTTGTTGTTGTTGAACTGATTGTTTTTTATAACACATTTAAGCCTTTTTTAGTCTGAGTTTTCTTAGAATTATCCCTCTGTAGAGCGTACGCCGATCTAATAAGCATGGGGAGGGGGAAAAGAAAAGAGGAAGGTGACTTAGAGAAAAATGGAAAAGAAAGCTTGGATGGAAAACATAGCTAGACTAGGCTTTTCTAGAATAGCATACAGCACTCCAGAAATGCTTCTGAGAGGCAGTGCTGCACAGTAAAAAGCACATGTCTTTACACTCCAAAGGCCCTGCATTTGAGTCCAAGATTCAGCCTCCTAATACTTAAGTAACTTTAAGAGGATACTTAACCTTTTACTCTTCCTTAGACAAAATAATAATAATAATAATAGTGATAATAATAATACACTTTTTTAAATGGAGGAAACAATTGCTAACCCTGGGTCATGAAGATTAGTAGGATGACATCTGGGAACTTGCATCTAAGCACTCAGCCCAGGGCAGGCCCTGGGCCGCCTTCCTGTGGCATCCCAGCCCCTCCAACTCCCCTATTCTTGCCGTCCTCTAGAAAATACAGAGTAGCGGGAGGGAAGGAAGGCGCCGCTCTACTTTGACTGGTATGAAGAAAATGTGCTGTGGAGTCAGCTCAGCAATAGGTTACTGAATATAGAATAATTCCTTCCCAGATAAATGCTGTACTGAGCAGCCCTGGCAAGAGCCGTAATTCAGGAGCTGACAGCCACTTGCAAAGTGCCCTCCGGCAGCAACCCATTGTAAACAAGCTGTCAAGCTTAAGGAGAATATGCTGTGAAAATGTCTCAGATAAACAAACACCATGTCAGTCCAAGCCAGGCTCCTCTGGAGCACTCCTGGAAGAGCCTCTCGGCTGGCTCCAGCTGGTGGTACTGTGACAAGGGACAAGCACTCACTTCGAACCTCAAAGTGCCTTTGGTGGCCCGCAAGGGACCTATCATGATGCAAACTCAGAATTCTGCCCCAGTCCTGTGTCCCAGAAGCCCACCTTGGACGCAGGAGGTCAGGTTCTCTACATTCTCCATCCATGACTAAGGAAAGGTACCCCCCCAAAATCACACTTTATGTCAGACAAAATTTTAAGTGCATGAACAGACAGAGCCAGTGAAGGACTGAGTCTGCCATAGCAATGAACTGTCTCCATCCTCATGTGGTGCTGGAGTCCAGTGCTGTGGTACCGGGCATCTTTCCACTCACTGCACCACTGATGTTCCAGGCCCCAGCACCCAAGAAAATGAAGGACCCACTTCCCTGGCGGTGAGCTCCTAGGCCCCTGGTTTGATCATTTAAATTCTGCTTATAAAAGAATCTAGTTCTACAGTAACCTACACTCACTGTGGGGCTGGTTCACAATTGCAGTTTCTTTTTATTTGCTTGTTGCTTTTATTGTGTAGTTTTATTTTTTGACAGTGTCTCACTATGTAGCCTAGGCTCTTCCTGAACTCACTGCCATCCTTCTGCCTCAGTCTCTAGAGTGCTGGGATTGCAGGCATGAGTCAACACATGGCAACTCTCCCCAGCAGCCTACACAGCCTCAGTGTTCAGTGAGATTTCTTCACCGCCATTTCACTTCTAAACAGACCCCTTACACGGTGCAGAGACAAGCGGTCTGGGCCCACTGTAGGGAACGTGACTCACTGAAACCCCGGTCCCATCCCAAAACTTCCCAAGAGAAGATATGATAGATTTCCCAAAGCCTGCTAAAATAACTTCACAGCAGACCTCTGCCATAGCCTGTCACCTCCCTGAAAGGGAGATGTGGGTGCTGACATTTTCTACCTTCCATTCATGTGGTAATAACTCACATAAACAGACTCCACCCAGGACAGTAAGTTTAATGTCCTTTATGTGAATAAATGAATAAACTTTGGAAACTCATCCCTAATGATTGTACTTTAAAAATAATAGTGCTGCACCCTTTTTCCTACCCTCTCCTTAAAACCTCAGATTTAAAGTCTATGAGCCTCCCCACATTTTGTCTCACTGCCTCATTATTTCTCTAAATCAAACCTTTTTTCCTTTCCTGATATTGCATTTTGGGCAGGGAGTGTCTTGAAGCATCTAAAGACGGGCACATACTAGGCTGGGGCCACTGCAGACTTGTTTCCTCTGTCTTGTGCCCAACTTCCTGTGTTTGCCCTGATCACCTTCAAGTTCTCTGTTGAGTGTGGTAGTTAGCAGTAATTAAATTAGATGAGCATGCTCTCATTTGTATCTCTACACAAGTGAGCTGATATTTTTTTTTAATTTCTTGGCCAAGAAACAAGGAAACCTGCCAAGTCCTCGACTCTGGGTGTCTCTTGAAACAACACTTCTCAGGACCGAATGTAGAGGCAGATCACCTGGAGACGTGTTAAGATGTGCTCCGTGAGTCCTTAGGTCTGGGTGGAGACCAGAACTGATATTCTAACCAGCTCTCAGAAGATACAGCCTGTAGCTGGCCATTAAAAGAAATAGCTCAAAGGCCAGCCTGGTCTACATAGTGAGTTCCAGGACAGCTGGGGCTACAGGGAGACCCTGTCTCAAAAAGACCAAAAAAAAAAAAAAGAAAATAGCTCAAGCTATTTCCTGTCAGTTTTCCTGAATCTAAGAAAGTTGTCATAAACTCTTCTTTTCCATATCTTTAACCCATAGAAAATCTTAAATCAAGAATGCTAACTTATGTGTGAGACTGTACTAATTGCTTTGTAAGCAGTTTCTCAGCTATCACTGTTCACATTTTACAAACAAGGCTAAAGCTTGCGGACAGCCTCACAAAAGTCGGGCAGCCACTAGGTGGAGGACGGACATTCCAGCCCTGTGTGCCTGACCTGAGCCTGTGCCTGCTGGCACCCACAGCCACTTCTTGGGGTTGCTAACCCCGAGGTGCAGTGCCACAGCATCATGGAGGAGGGACTGTTAAAGTCCAGCTTTTCTGCACTATTTTGATTCTGGACTTCTCAGATTGCAGAAGTTCTTTAGTATTTGTCTGTGTTCTGCCTTTTTCTTGAAGGGGCAGGGTTTCCCACCTGCCTCACATTTATTTGTGGGAAACACCGAACAGCAGCTAGGCAGAATAAGATAGAATAAACTTTAAAAAAAAAAAAAAGGAATGAAGGGAGGAAAGGAAAATGAAACAAAAAGAAAAAAGTAAAGAAAGGAAAAGAAAAAAGGGACCTCATGCTGTCTTGGTCAGGGTCTTTTGGAGAAAGTTCATCTGTGAGAGTTTAAAAGCTTATGATTTTCATACATAAATCTCTCTGGCACTCCGCCTATGGCATTTGCTTCCTCACCTCAGAAATGTGAACAGATGGCCTTGAATTTCATGATGCTGCTATAGAGGACCAAGATCTGTATTCTCCTCTATTTCTAGAGATGCTGAGTTAAAACCATCAGGTCAGCCTACTGCTGTGGACTCTTACAGTGGTCTACCCAACCCACCCTCTCCAAGACCATTAAACAGGGCAGACCAGGGTGACTCCTCACTATGAGCTGATGTGTGCCTTCCTACACAGTGTATACTGAGGAATCTGGATGCACTCAAACTGGAAACAACCCCCAATTTTATTTTTCCATCACATTTATTCATTCGTGTGTGTGTGTGTGTGTGTGTGTGTGTGTGCGTGTGCACACACAACTTACAGGAGTCTCTTCTCTCCTGTGTACCATGTGGGTCCCAGGAATTGAGCTTCAGTCATCTGGCTTGTCAGCAAGTGATTTTACCACTTGACCCATCTCACTGGCCCCCAACCCCATTTTTTAAAGTATGTCTTCAAAGGTACAGTCTGAATTTTCTGGGCAGGCCATCAATTTCTGCCAGGCTTCTCCAAAACAGATTTAAGTGTCTCATTCCAATGTGTCTACATAAAAAGAAGCACTGTAGGGTACAATTAGGTCCTAACTGCTGAAGGACTCACTGCCTGTACCATCAGGTATTACATAAGAGGGGCTTAAGCTTGGAGCACAACCATGGAATCTTCATTCACTCATTCATTCACTCAGCAAACTCTTCAGCAACCTCCACAGTATCTGACATTGTGAGAGGTGCTGGGACTGCAAAGATGACTGAGACACAAGCTCTGCTCCCAAGACACTTCATGTACATGGGGAGAGACAAGCAAGTATGGTGTTGAACACAGGACTGGATGCCATGCTCAGGACCAAGTACAGCTGTGCAGATTGTCCACAGCACAGGAAAAGGGTGTTCTTTGCATCCAAGTATGAATGGGGTCCTCTGTGGTATGCAGTGTCTAACCTGCAGAAGAGTTCATGGAGACCCAGAAGCTCTGTGTTTTAAATGAGCAACATGAGGAGCACACAGGTGCACTGCTCAGCTGGACAGGCATGGAGCCGTTTCTCCAGCCAGACTGCTTCACAACTAAAGCTTTGGGGCCCAGAGCATCACTGACCTAGAAACAAACCCCAACTCGAAAGTACCTCATCTCCTTATACTCTGATCTCACCCAATATGTGGAGGAGAAAAGGAAGCAGCCATGCAAGGCCCACCGTGTTCACACCTGGGGGACACCTGAGTAGTTCCCAGCACCCCAGCACTCAGTTGCTTGCTAGAACACTTTGTCAACAATGTTCTTGTTCCCACTCTGGTGCTGCCAGCCCTGGGAAGCTGTTTTAAATGACATGTTTATTTCTTGAATTGATTGTCAACTTCTGCCCACCTATTCATCTTTCACTTTTCCTTTCCCACTCCTAGGTGTCATTTAGGTACCACTGTCGATTGTATAATGAATGGCGTCGGACCAATCAGAGGGTGATTCTCCTCATTCCAAAGTCTGTCAATGTACCTTCTAACCAGCAGTCCTTGCTGGGCCTCCACTCGGTCAAGAGGAACTCAAAGGAGACAATTGTTTGATGTTTGTGTGGTTGGTTGGTTGACTCATTGTTTGGGGTTTGGAAGTTTCTGCACTGGGGGCATGCACTGAGCCACCCCCAAGCCCTTCCCTTGATCTTGAGGGTCTAAGAACACCTGGAGCCATGTTACCACATCGCCTGAGCAAACAAACTCTGCCAGAAGGAAGCAAATGCTGTTTGACTTAAAAATCATGGATGCTGCACTCGTATGATCTTTGCTAAGCTGCCAAACATGTTTATTTAGCAGATACTGTATGAAATTTTCTGAACACCTCTTTAACATATGAGGAAGGTTGTCCTTCTAAGGATGCAATTCAATTCTTCCTTTTTTATTACTATTTCAAATATAAATATATATATATATATTAAATTTAGAGGATAATCAAAAAGCCAATGTAAAAACTGGTTTCTTGGTTTGGATGGGTTTTACTTGGGTCAGTTTATTCATTTCCCAGTTTCTACTGTGGATTCTTGGGGTAATTTGATAGCTTGAGTGGTCTTTTTCATCTCTTTCATGTCTCTTACTCAAGGAGACAGCATAATTACTGCAGAACAAGTCACATTTGAAGGATGTTTTGTACTAAACTCATTTAATTATTCAGTTTTTAAAGGGAAAAAAAGGCGCGGCAACTCTCCACACAGTGAGTGTTTACTTAAGTATCATTAAGGAGAAAAAGGACGGTGAACGGCACGGCTCGCTCCCTTCAACTTGTTTGGTACTGACAGCTGACAGAAACTATTTTCTAATAATAAATATCCAGTGTGTGAAAGACAAACCCTACGGATTGCAATATTCTTTCTCTTTTTGGTCTTAAAGCCTATGTGGTTTCCCAGACTAGATTAAAACCAAAAAGTAGACAAGAAGGTTGGTGTTCTCGCTCCCGCCTAGCCTGCATCAGCTCCTGTCTTGGTTCCACACTCGTAGTGTACTGGAGGGTCATTAGACATTTCTAGGCACCCTAGGCCTGCTTTGCATATCAACTAGCATTCCCATTGCTCTAATGAATTTCTTGCTCGACAGGTAGAGGTGACATAAAGCCTGTCCTAGCAGTGGAGCACTCAGTCCTAGACCCCTCCTGTCAGATTTCCAAGAAAAAGGAGCTCCATAGAGTGCCTTTCCCCAGCCACGAGCCAATTCTGTCACAGGCTTGTCTCCCTTTTATGAGTCTGGCATAGACGTCTGACCCCTAGCCTACACTGTGAACCCACGGAAGACAGGAAAGGATGTGTTTGATGTAAACACTGGCTGGGGTGGCTGCCTGGCTCCCACCTGTCTGCCCACCCACACATGCATGGGGTGAGGAGAGGGCTGGCCCAACTTAAAATATGGATTTCTGGAACATGACCCACATTGTGAGTATCACTCCAGCATCTGCCTTCTGCTCCCCAACTGGGAAGGCTTGAGTGCAGAGGCAGGCGAGGAAGGGGACGTGTCTGTCTGCAGACTGGCAGAGCTGCTGCAGCTGTCCCCTTTGTGGGCTGAGCCCTCCTTTCACAGGCTGCTCTCTGTGCTGCCAGCAGAGAGAAACAGCTGTACCCTCTCTGCTGCAAAGCTCAGATGTGCTTTATGGCTTATGACAATAGGTTTCCTCCCCACCATGCTTAGACACTTCAATTGCAGTAATATAGGTCCCAGCCCTGCTGTTTACGGGCCTTGCCCTCCCCTCTGGGTTGTCATTAGCTACACCATCATCAACCAGTTCTTAATTGACCTTTTTAAAATGCTGGACACCACTCACGCAGCTGCCACACATTAAATTTCTGCAGCAGACTCCAACTCAGTAGCTGGTGAACTGCAGCACTGTAATCTACTTGATAAATGACATCCACCAGCCTTGGTGCCTGAGCTGTCAGGTGAATTGGTGGCATCTCTCAAGTGAATGGCACAACTTTCACGAGAGGTCCAAAGCCTCTCTTCCCTGTCTCTTCCAGGAATTAAGGAAGTATGGTGTCTTAGGATCCTCTGAGGTAGTTGCAGAGAATTCCTAATGCCCTGGGGTCCTGAGATAAATATGATGACACTATCAAAGGTAGGCCTGTTCCTGGAGGCTCTCCGGGACCCTTGTACTAATCAGCACATTACTTTTTTTTTTTTTTTTTTTTTTTTTTTTGGTCTTTTTGAGACAGGGTCTCCCTGTAGTCCCAGCTATCCTGGATTGACCATGGAGACCAGGCTGGTCTCGAACTCACAGAGATCCGCCTACCTCTGCCTCCCAAGTGCTGGGATTAAAGGCATGTGCCACAACTTTTATGGCGCTTTCTTCCAGCTCCGCATCCACCTCCAGGAAGTAAAGCAGAGCCCTCACCAGGGTGATGGGCAGGATACCTCCGTTAGCCAATAGCATTGGAGCTTAGAACCTCCTAGTGAGAGACCCCTAGCCTCCACCAGCAACAGCATCCGGGTGATTTTCTTAAAGCCTCTGGAGAATATCCCATTTCCTCTTGGTCAGTTAAGCCTTGGGTTGCTGAAGGTAGGGGGTCTAGGGACAACGGCACATACTCAAGTGGGCACAGGAAGAAGTAGGAGCTGGAAGCCAGACTCTGCTCCTGGCTCCCCATGGTGCCCACAGAGAGCTGCATCCACCTGGAAGGAGCGCTGTTTGCCGGCTGGCGCAAAGCCACCCGAGTGAGTGGTGGCTTTGTCAGCCCCCACCTCCTTTGCTGCTTTTTGAATATCAAGAAGCAGAGGAAAGGACAAGGGACGAGGGCAGTGAGAATGGCTCACTACGTCTCCCCCATTGACTTACACCACTCCTGTACTCCGGACTCCTTGCTGTGGCCAAGACAGATGAAGGGGACCTGAGCATTGCTCAAGTCTGTTAAAAATCACTACTAGTGTTAATGGTAAGTTCTTTAAGTTCTTCCTGAAGCACTCCTGATGTCCATTTCGTATAGAAGCAAAGACCGTGTGGGGCGGGGCACCTTGACTCCCTAATTGGCTACTACTGGACTCTCCCTTGCTACTCTAGCTGCCTTGAGTAAATGGCCTGTGAGGAGAACATCCAGCTGAACCACCCCCATTCCAGCACCAGCTCTCTTGAACAAAAATCAGAGCAATTGCTCCAGTCTGGAAGTTGCCTCACCCAGGGTTGTTTGAAAAAGTATGTACCGGTATTTTGCTATCATAGCCTCCTCTGTGACCCAACAACCATTTCCAACTGAGCCAGAGGGAGCATCGCCCCTGGCGACCTAGATGAAGGGCCACTGTGATGATTGGTGTTAAGGCTGCCATTGGTCCAAAACAAGTGCGGTGACGGCCCCTCAAGCACCCCTTCTCTGGCGAGTTGGCTCGAGACACCCCTGTGCTACCGCCACTGGTGCAGCAACACTGGGCCAAAAGGTTCTCTTTAGTGATCCTTTGTGTCTACTCTTAGTGGTACAGGCTGAGCTGCAAACACAAAGACAGACCACAGACTGGCAGTGGAAGCAACAGCAGTGGGCTGAACTGCGAGAGGGCGAGGTGGCCGGCTGACTGACAGCCCAAGAAGCAGCAACTGAACAGTTCATGAACAGGCAGGAAGGACATGAGCGATGAGAAGAAAAAGCTGAGATTACAAAGGATAAAAGGAATCAGAGAAGAAACTGCGGGCCCTGGATACCAGCAGGCCCAGACAGCTGTCAAGTTTTTAGAGCCAATAATCTCAAATTTCAGGTGAAGAGGAATCCTGATCACTAAGGCCTGCCTAGAAGCTTCAGTGCCAGCTACACCCAAGGATTGAGAACCCCCACTTCCTGGGCCCACACGGAAGTTTTAACACTTGCAGGACTAAGAGTCAAATACACAAGGCCTGCACCAGTACTTGGACACTAGAAGACACTACCTGCTGCTGCTCCCACCTGCCTATTGCCACCACCCTTAGATGCCAAACATTTAGGCAAACGCTGTCAAAGACCAACACTTGAAGATTTCTTGCCTACCCATAGTTTCTATCTGAGCAGAGTCAAAGGATCCCAGCCAGGTCATTGGTAATGTTTGCATCCTAACCATTTTTCTTCAGAATGGCAGATAGAGACACACTTGTTACAATGAAGACAGAGTCACCCAGCATGCGCAAGCCTGGCCCACATGCATGCATGGATGAGTTTCTCAGTGTCCTCATCTTGGGAAAGGGCAGGGGACAGGGTGTGCACACTAATTCTACAGCTCCTTAGCCAACTCAGCAGATGTCCAGATGAAATGTAAAATCCAACTGAGTGAAAAGGTTTGGAATGAACTGGAAGTTTGTCTTTGGATGCATGTTCCCTCTGCACACTGTCCTCCAGTGAGCTAGGGCCTGTGCAGGTACCACCTCCTTCTCATGTTTGAACACAGGCCAGCTTTCCCGAACACTCCACAATGCTCCTGATCTGCCTACACCACAGAATGGTCAAAGCCAGAAGACCCAGAGAAAAGACAGGCAGGAAATGAAATCCACTTCAGTCCAGAGCGTTCTAGAAGCTCACCCACACAGCTTGGAGTCCCTAGTGTAGGAAATACAGAGCTGGGATTCCAAGGCATGAAGTGGCCTGGGACTTGGGCCCATGCATGGGGAGACGATTTGGGATTATTTAAGGTTGGGACTATGAGGGAACTAACTTGGCATCATCCTTCTTGGACAAGAACACGGCTGGCAGGCTGACTGTGAAGTCTGATGCTACCAGGATGAAGTCATGAGAAGTTGGCACTGAGTGGTGATTACCTGGGTAACTGCTGACTCTCTCAAAAACCAGTCAGTTCAGCAGAACCCTGGGCTTCTATCCACTTTTATTGGCTAATCAATAGCCTCGCTGCCTGGACGTTGGCTTTGAGACATTCTGCCTTTCCTTTTGCTCTTAGGATTCTTCTGGGAAATTCTGGTCATTTCTGATGAAGAGTGGAGAGAACCAGCTATAAAGTCAGACAACCTGAGTTCAGATTCAGATTCTGCAGTGCCGCAGCTGCTAACTGGAAAAAGGAACTCCTATGCAGGCCTCAGTATTTCCTTCTGTGACATGGGGCTGCTAGCTACCTCCTGTGGTCCTTTGCTACTGCTGAGAGCACTCCCAGTCTTTCATGAATGGGTGCTCCACTCACCACTGAGTCCTCTGAGTCATTTTCCCTAGCATGGATCTTGATGAACAACTTAATCTATCTGAAAAACTATAAACAAAACTGTTTTGAAATCTTAAATATATTTTATTATTTTTATGTGTATGCATGTATTGCCTGCATGTAGGTAAATGCACCTGTGTTGTGCAATGCCTGTAGAGAACAGAAGAGACTGTCAGATCCCCTGGAACTGGAGTTACAGACAGTTAGCTGCCATGTGGGTGCTGGGATTTGAACCCAAGTCTTCTGCAAGAACAACCAGTGTTCTTAACCACTGAGCCATCTCTCCAGCCCCTTGAAATTTTTTTAAATAAGAGAAACTAATTTTAAATAATCAACAGATTATTTATTGAGCATCATGTCGGAAACAAAAGAGAATTACAGAAGAACGTCCAGGAGGTTGGAATTACTTGAGATCTTTAAATTATGTATGGAATCTGTTTACTCTTGCATTTCCTGATAATGGAGTCTACACAGCTAATTGAGAATTCATTACAGAAAAAAAAGAATTGTTGGTTCTAAGTTTAAGCTTCAAAGGAAAACAGAGTCCATCAGTATCCCAGAAGCAAGAGGCTCTAAAATCAAACAGCTAGGGCTAGAGAGGGTTGGGGAGCCCTGCTTTAAGATACTCCTTTAAACATTTTTTTTAATTATTACATTTATTTAGTATGTATGTATGTGTGTGCCCCTATGTATCTGTGTGGGCACACACATGCCAAGGCATACCCATCGAGGTGAGTTCTCTCCTTCCATCATGTGGGTCCCAGGGATCAAACTAAGGTGGTCAGTCAGGCCTGGTATCAAGTGGCTCTACCCACTCAGCACCTCACCCACCAAGATACTCTATGTGGACATTAGGTACAAAGAATTAAGTTAATCAGACATTTTGGTTCATGCCACAATTTCTTTGGTTTCTTTCTTGGTCATTCATTTTATTTTGGAAGGGGTACAGGTTGGAGGCAGGCATGGAGGGCATGCATCTTGATTTCACCTGTTTTTCCATTTCAAGACTGATGTTCCCAGGTGCTATGCTCCGGAACTGTGTTCCTCATCTTCCTCCTTGGACTTGTTCATGGTGATATTGTAGGGGCATCGGTCGGTCTGTGTTTGTAATCTCAGAGCATTGTGTTACTCAGTTATCTTACAAAGGCTAGCCATGAACACCCGATAAAGCAATGCATAACAGCAAGGATGGGGGAAGGGGCATGAAGCCTGGTGAGAGGATCCTGTCAGTCCGTGCAAATCTTTAATTCCACAAATACATATAGTGCCAGGCATTTCCTAAGAGACACTTAGAACACTGCAACTTTATCTATGGCCACAGCAGCAAAATATACAGGTTTAAAACCATTACTGTTACCATTTCATACATGTCTTGGGCCTGGCTGAGCAAGCCATGAACACAGCCTCTTCTGGTATGTGTTGGGGGTGCTTCTCATGAGTCAGAGGGCAAAGGCACTTCTCCACATGGCCTATCTCTCCACAGGGCACCTCAGCTTTAAGTCCCCTTTTTCCTACCCAGATAGAAGAGAGGTAAAGATATTTCTGTGTAGTTTAAACTGGCCTTGAAGGCATCCTGTTGGTCAAAGAAGCCACAGGTTCCACCCACTATGGTAGATCAGACTGGTAGGGGCAGAACTGTTTGGGGGCCATCTTGCAAAGACTTCACTATCACCAGACCATGTTTATCAAGGCACATTTTCTGCCGGAGATAGCAGAGCTGGTAAGAGGCAAAGCTAGGTTTAAAAGGCAAGTCATCAGCATATGGAGTCCCGGCTCTTAACCAGGATGCTATGATGTTGCCAACAGCTAGCTTAAATATATGTTCTCCTTCTTCCCCAGTCTCTTCTCATCTTCCCAAGAAGCAGCACTCTGTTTGATATAGAAACTGAACATATATCTGTCTTTGAAATTTTTTGAGTACTTTGATTTACATAAAAAGCCTATTTTACCCATTTACTATGTTTCTACATGTACATCTAGCTCATTATTCCTAACGGCTGACATGGATTCCATTTTATTTTAACATAATCTCCAAGTTCAATCAACGGAGCTGTGACACAGCCCAGCTCCTAGGCCAACGTCTCTGATTAGTATCCACTGATGGGAATGCCAGGTGATAGGACAGCCATAGAGTTACCTTCAGTGCTCTTATGTTGTTCACCTCAACAGTCCTGACTGCTTTCCCATTTCTCTGTATTCTTTCCAAGATTAACTATTATTTGTGTCCATTTTAACCAACCTTAGAAGCCTGTGCCGTTTTCACTTTTCGCCACCCCAGTCAGTGTGACGTGCTGCACCATCTAATCTGCTCATCTTGTTCTGCTCAACGGAAATCCTTAATTTTGACAGTCAAATTTGGGTTCTTTTTTTTTTAAACTACTGACAGCAATTTAAAAGCATTCTCATTCCGAATGAAAGGTGCTTTCCAATGCGCTCTTCTCTAGCTTTATAGTTTTGCCCTCTACCCTAAGGCCTTTGATCTCCCTGGAGGTCTCCTCTATACGTGTTAAGATAGGGGCTTACTTGATCTCCTTACAGGAGGTAAACTGCCTGTCACCAGCTACTAAACCATCTGCTTAGCCCATTCCCCTGGCCATGTCAGCTGTATCTTCTATCCACTTCCACGTAAACACAGCCTGCTTTTGCATGCTCAGTCACTGCTGCAGTCTGATCCTGCATTACTTCAGATTTTTTCACGAAGACTCCCCAGTATGTCTCAGTATCCACAAGAAGGCCCAACTCTTCCCCGTGCTGCTAACATTCTTCCAAATTGATTTGTTATCAAGTTAGTTATCTTTGTGTAGAATATTTAAACCTAGGACAGCCTTGATGAAACCAAAGGTCTTGCAATTAGTTAGCTTATATATTAATTCCATGAAAACTGACATCTTTATAATATCTAGTATATTATTATATTTGGCATAATGTTCAGAACATATCACCATTTATTCAGCTGGTTTTTGTGCCCTGTACTGGGAGTTTTCAGCTGTCAATAAAATTCCTGTATCCTAATTTGTTAGCTTACTTCCTGGCTAGGTTAGAGTTGGTGAGTGCCGGGGAGAGCACTGGTCATCCTGGTCTTGGCTGAAGCCTGTATGGGTTCTTATGAGTGACCTTGCAGCTTATTCCGTCCTATCTCCATGTGGTGCCTGCCCTGCCGGAACTGTCTGCAGCAGCTAGCAAATGCACTGCTGGCCTCTCAGGCTTAGAGTATGCGCACAGTTTCTCCACTATTATATTCGCTATAAAATTTTCTTACATAGTTTTACTAAACGTTTCCATTTCTAATATTGAGTTTTAAGTTATTAAACAAAAATAATTAAATGTAATAACATTGAGAAATAAGTATGATTTTCTATTTTAACCCATTCTAATAAGATACACTAATGTGCACCATTCTTTCACTGCTGAATACATTTCCTTTTTTTTTAAATTTTTTTTATTTTTTATTTTTTGGTCTTTTTGAGACAGGGTCTCCCTGTAGCCCCAGCTGGCCTGGATTCGCTATGGAAACCAGGCTGGCCTTGAACTCAGAGATCCACCTGCCTCTGCCTCTCGAGTGCTGGGATTAAAGGCATGCGCCACCACACTCAGCATTATTATTTTTTTTATATCTAGCTCTATTGCAAATCAAAAGTTCATTCTGACACTACTAATTCCAGGACAGTATCAGAGAACTAAATCTTGGTTTTTGTTGTTCTTCCATTTCCGTATCTGTGAGAATGGCATTCATTTATTTAATCAATCGCTCTACACGAAGTCAATCCTCCCATCTCCACAGCCCGCCCCCCCATGAGAGTTAGCCTCACCACTCTGGCCACCTTCCATGGGGATGCTCAGCTCACCCCAGTCTGTCTGCTGCACCCACAGGCTGCTCCTCACCTACACTCGGAATCTCCTTGTTTCTAGTCAGTCTGGGGTTCCTTCTACTTCTGTCTGACAAGCATGGATTAATGATGCTTCCAGCAATCTTTCAGAAGAAATTTAAAACTTTAATTTTCGCTTTCCCCCGCCATCTCTTGCTCTTTTGTTTCATTATTATGATTATATTGTTCATAATTACTTCCTTCCCTCTGGTTAGTTCATCTTTCAGTTCTCTTTTGCTTTAGAACAAATGTCATAAACTTAGAAATTTTCTTCTAAATATGATCCTATCTACTACAATTTAAAAATACTTCACTGTTTTACTTCTAAGTAGTTTTTGATTTTTTGTTTTCTTCTTTAACCTAAGAGCAAGTATTCAGCTTTTTCCAGTGAGCTGGGGTTGAGGGGGTTATTTTGTTTTCTGTTTCAACTCTTATATTATGATCATCTGTGATCTGTATGATATTCTTTGAAATTATGAATTTTTCAGAATATATGGTTGTTGCAAATATGCATATGCCTATACTACATACATATGCAAATGTTTCACATATATATTTATATATGTAATCAAATAAGCTAGTTATTGGGTAGGTCGTATCTTCTATGTTTCATGTTTAATCTAGTTCTAGGGGAATAAAGTTTTCTGATGACAACTCCTCATCTGTTTCTCCCTGTTGTCTTGCTAGTAGCTGCTTTGTGTATTTAAGCCTTTATTTATGGGTTTATTGTTACATCTTTTTTTTCAGTAGCTATTTTTTTAATATTTATTATTTTTATTTTTACGTATAGGCGTGTATTGCCTGCATGTAGGTAAGTGCACCTGTGTCGTGCAATGCCCGCAGAGGACAGAAGAGGCTGTCGGATCCCCTGGAACTGGAGTTACAGACAGCTGTTAACTGCCATGTGGGTGCTGGAATTCAAACCCAGGTCTTCTACAAGAATAGTCAGTGTCCTCAACAGCTGAGCCATCTCTCCAACCCCTCAGTAGCTATTTTTTTGTATTAAAGGCTATATTGAGTTTATAATTACATCCCTTTTATTTTTTTTCTTTGAGACAGGGTCTTACTATACAGCCCTAGCTAGTCTGGAACTAGACCAGACTAGCCTAACTCAGCGATCCACCTACCTCTGCCTCCTGAGTGCTAGGATTAATGGTGTTTCTCGTACCATTGTCCATTTTGATATTTTGAAATTCTTTTATCCAATAGTAATATTAAATATTTCTCTAAACATTCAAGTCTCCTACAAATAACTTACTGGTAAGTATTTTTTTTTAAATATAATCTAAACTTACTATTACATTGGGCCTGAATCCTACCATCTTCCTGTCTCATTTTTTAATGTGGTCTCATTCTCCTGGAGATCTTGACTACTTTGGCTAGTAATGTGGATTGGTGTTAAGTGTGGCTAAAATACTTGGGGCTAGGGGTAAGGCTGACAGGAGAGCCTCTGGCCTCACACTGGGACCCAACTGCACATACCTGTAACCCCAGTGCTTGGAAGGTAGAAGCAGGAAGATTACAAGGTTCAAAGCCACCCTCAGCTACATTGCAAGTTTCATGCCAGCCTGGGCTACATGAGACCCTGAAAGTATCTATGTGTACTGCACTTTGGAGTATAATATTAGTCTTTCTAGAATTACACCTAATATAGAAATATTGATAGTCTTTATGAAATCATGATCTACCATGGAATCATTAACAGAATCCGCAATCTTTAGCTGAAGTTGGAAATGGAACAATCAGACCCTCAACACTCAAACCAACACACCAACCAGAACATCACAAGAGAAGAGTTTTGGGGGACACATTGTGCCTCCTGCCGTGATGCAACAGGAAATGCACAACAGCCCCCAAAAGACCAGCACTGAGCATGCACTTACTCATCTACAGGATGAAAGGGTTACTTTAAAATGATACCCATGCAGAGATTCTCAGTGACACTGCAATACTGTGGACATTTAGGCTGAATAAATGAGAATTCACTTAGAAGACAAAAGTGTACCAACAAATATAACGTGTACTGTCAATCAGAGGAAGTAAATGTTAAAAATACACATGAAGCTATAAGGAAATTTCACACTGGACATCTGAGTATTAGTAATTAGTTTGGCTTGGGTAGTTAATAGACTGTTATCTGTATGTTTTCTAAGTTCTTGGCTGGCCTGGGGATGTAGCTCAGTAGGTAAAGTACTTGCCTGATATGTATGCAAAGCCCAGAGTTTGATCTCCAGCACCATCATCACAACAAAAAGTACTTCATGGGCTCAGCAGTGGCAAGTGAGCTGATGAGGGCATGGCTGTTTCCACATGGACTCAAAAAACCAAAGATGGAGTCAATCACAAACAGTAAGTTCAAGGTTGGTCATTGTACAGAGGCATTAAATACACCAAGGTATTTTGATGTCAGCCAGACTGAAGTGTAACATGTACTGGGCTGACCAGGCAGTCACCATTGAGAGACACATGGATGACAGGGAAGAGGGCTCAGGTTTCTTCCCAAGTATAAGGTCATGAGCAGAAGACCTACAGGCCTCAGAACATCTAGTTGGAATAGAGGGTTCTGATGAGGCTGCCACTGCTGAGACAGCGATATAGTGAGGGAGATGGAGGGGAGCAATCCCATCCTCTCCAGAGACAGAGGAATGATGTCCACAAGGCACCTGAAGCCATGTATTGCCTCCATAAGGCAGGTGGGAGCATAGGCACACGCCAACTGGGCCAGAGGTGGTGGGCGGGGGCTCAGTGGGAGAGGAACTACCTTCACTGGCTTGCTCTTGGTGTTCAGTGCCAACATAGGAACATGCCAAGACTGCTCATGTCTCTCCTGAACAAAGTTCCCCAGTCACAAGCCATCCACCTCCTATGGGCTGTTCAGCAGTACCAGAATGTCCACCTCATCCTGGCAGGTGGCAGATGAGCCAGTGTTGAGTGCAGGTCCTCTGGGATCCATCCCACCACCAAGCACACACACAGCAGAGACCTCTACCACCCACAGAGAAATGTTGGTAATCAGAGCCATCTGTGGCCCAAATGAATACAAGACATGTAGACAGAGAAAGAAAAACAGGAGCTAGCTATCTCCTAGGATAGCTCAACAATTGACAGGCTATTCTGATATAGAAAATACCCTAACCCACACTGATATATATGCATGTACACTCACATAGAAACAGAAAACTTTGACAGACACACAGAACATTAACAGAATCCTGGGGCAGGTCAATCCTATTTGAGGTATCAGCAGTCTCAAAGTAAAGCCTGTTTATTCCCTCTGCCATCCTCCTGTCCTGCTCCCAGCAGCCACTCCATCAGGCCATATCAGCACCATCACGGAAAATGTGTGCGCAACAGGAATATCGTAGGACAAAAAGTGGTTGTCCCAGTCAGAAGTCAAGTACTGAGTGACCACACGCCCCTCCAGGCCTAGGGACCACAGCTGAGGACATCAGCCTCACAGCCTCCTGGTAGCGCTTCTGAACACCCAAAAGGGTCACAAGCCCAGAACAGAACAATCTACCACATGACAGAGCCAACAAATGGGCAGCACGAGTTGCTTCCTACTGCAGCCTCTATTCTATCCCCACCCCCAGACAACACCAGCATTAGCTTGCTTCCCTATTATAATCATCCAGTCCCTCACGTCGGGCCACCCATTTCCTACAGGGTCTGTTAAGAACACGCACAGAAACACAAATTGCTTAAGAGCAGGCGTCTCGTACTACTGGTTAAGAGGCCAGTGTCATTCCTGTAGCTTTGATTCGAGTGCCAAGGTGACTAAAAGCACACCCCTTCCCTTATTTCATAAGTCAGTGTTTCCCAACCTCTTGGGACATATCTGGGAAAGAGTTGCCAAAGACACCCCATCACTTCTACTCAGCTGCCCGAGGAACAACATGGAGTCCTCTGTGGGGCACGCATGGCTACAGCACTCCTCGGGCTGTCTGTTGGCACGTCAATCCTCTGCCCTAGCTGAAGGCTTGAATTATTTGTTTAAATGAAAGTCTGCCGTAAAACTACAGGTATCATTGAGGACAGGCACACTCCTGTCATCTCAGCTCTATGGATCCAGCTTTGTTCAGAGTGGAAGTCTGACTGTCTAGCAAAGGAGGCCAAGTCCAACTCAGCAGCCTGTGTGCTGGGGAAGCACAGAGAGGATCAGCCAACTGGCAGAGCCAAAAGATTCTTAGCGCTTAGGGTCTCAAAGGGAAGGAAACTCAGAAGTGGCTGCCAAACGTGTTCCAGAAATCTCCATCTCCCACTTGAGCCTTAGGCACACGAGGCACCTCCAGTCACTGTCATCCAGTTTTAAACAACAGTGGCAAAGGTACCAATGTGACACACTTGTCACAGTGGTGAATGTTCACAAATGTTTCTTTCCTGCCAGAAATACAGAGGGATCCAACAGGCCAATGAACCTCTACCAGATAGAGACTTAAAATCAAAGGGGAGCATTTCCAGCACTTTCAGTGCTTTGGAATAAACAAAAACAAAGGAGACTACTTCCAGGAGGAACTGGCACATGTCTTGGATGGAAAAAGCTAAATGCACTTTCCAAAGTTTCTAAAGGGGAGGCCAGGCATGGTGGCGCACGCCTTTAATCCCAGCACCCAGGAGGCAGAGGCAGACAGATTTCTGTGAGTTTGAGGTCAGCCTGGTCTACATAGTGAGTTCCAGGCCAGTTGGGGTTACAGGGAGACCCTGTCTCAAAAATAACAAATAAACAACAACAAAAAAGAACCCAAAGTTTCTAAAGGGGAAACAGTCATGGCCCCATCTAAGGTTTTTGAAATGAAAAAGGCAGGCATGGCCACTCATCATATTTACTGCTGCAATACAGTCCCACCTGGGTGTGGGGTGTGACTGGGCGCTCATCTGGGGTCTCTCTTTGAAGGCAACAATGCCCAACTTTGAGCAGCTTTTTTTCTCCAAACTCTAAGCTATCCAGGAATCCCACATTTCAGTCCCAATTTCATTGGTTAGAGCAGGAAAAGTCAAGTCCTAGAGGACCCTAACACCCATGCATTACAGAATCTCAGCTCCACCACCCTTCATGAAGGCTCTCTGGACTGACTTTGATCATAGAGTTGATTGTCAGTTCACTTGTAGAACCTCTAAGGAAGACCAGAGAAACAAGCTTAGGGCTGAATGTGTAGCCAGACTGGTCCAAACCAGGGAGGTGATAATTGTCACCTCTGAAACCAGCTGCCTCCTGGAAAGATCTCTTTCTGAAGGTCATTCCTTGTGATAACAGTGGCCTCTGCAGCCTGGTTCTAGGCCTTCTTTTTATAATGTGCTTAGGCATGGTTGGAGTTTTACACATTTCACCACTGGAGACAAGAGTTCTTTTTACTCAGTATTACATTATCAAATGCCTCATGCACAGTCTAGCACAAGTGCTTAATAAATGTTTGCTGAATTATTTACTCAAGAAATGAGAAAAATGTGGTGCATTTAGTATGGTCAGTGGCTTTCCTTGTTTAACTACTCTGCTGAATTCCAGAAGAAATGTCGATTGTGACCAACACCATGAGCACTTACAGACTCATAGAAGGCGACAGCAATGAACTCCACCATGCTACATCGTCTCACTTCCTTTCCCCGGAATCCCCCTGGCCTAAACACTGTTAAGTTCAAGTTTTAAACCCCTGTGCATTTACTGTACTGATATGCTCTTTTCAAATGATCTAATTTAATTCTCCAAACACCACTTTTAGTCCAAACTCACACAAGCCAAAAGATGGAAGAATGTCAGGTTTTTCAGGAGCACACACTGAAGCTGGGCGTCAGGACCAGTGGTCACGTAACTGTGTGTCATTAATTGCTACTCTTATCTTACCAGGGGTTTTCCATTCAGAGCTAGGTCAAAGGTACAGCAGTTATACCACTTGAGCCCTGTCTATGATAAGGTCTATTTGTATGGGAAAGTACAAATTTGGAACATAACCATGACTGTACTTGGTATGTCTTAAACAATGGTCAATCCTGTTGTTGAAATTCTTTTTGTCTCCATTCTCATCACAGCTGAATCACCACTTCCAATAATTCCGTTATTCATAGTCCCCTCTCCTACCCCCACAAGAGCAACTGGTATGTATGTGAACACACTGTGGGTCACTTTCAACAATTTGTGAAGATACTAACACATTGCTTCACTGGGGCCCAAATTGCTTACAACTGCTTTCTGGGTGCTCCAACCACATCTGTCTAGCTTACTGAACACTAACCACCTCTCCCAAAGGAGACTTTAACCAGAACCCTTAATTACCTCCCTGAGCAAGGACAGCTTATCATCCTGAAACACAGCCAACTTGGCAAAGGTCAGCCCTCCAGGGCTGGACAGATTGTGTTCTGCACTAGTGAAGACAGAGCTGAGGAAGAACTTGGGCTGTGGGGAAACAGAATAGTCCATCTGTCCAGGCTTCTTCTAAAGCACCTTCTAAACCACACCATGCAAACAGTACTCATGGGATTTGCCATTCCGTTTGATGAACTTCAGAAACAGGTTTAAAACAAGGATTTAGGAATTATCTAAGAGTTGGAATTGTTCCCATCCATATCTGACCATGAATGCAGATTTTCATTAATAAGCTGATTGGGTACAGTTTTTCTGATGGTTGCCTAGGTCAGTAGTAGAGACAGAGCTGTCAAAGATGAAATGCTTATCAGTCAGAAAAGAGGTGCCTCACAAAACCAGATCCCCTTAAGTGGATGAAGGAATTAGTAATGCAAGACCACCTTAGGCAGGTTAGCACACCTGCAACAGTAATTCAATGAATGAGGCACCTTTAAGTCAGGGGGCATTTGAACTGACAAGCCTGTCTGTAAACATTCGGTAACTGCATGCCTCTCTCTTCCTGCCTTCCTCTAATTTTTAAAAATTTTTAAAAACTTTATTAATGTGCATGAGTGTTGTGGCTGGGCTTACAAGAGCATCCATGCTGTGCAATGCCTGCGGAAGCCAGAAGAGGGCATTGGATCCCTTGGAGCTGGAGTCACAGTTGATCATCAGCCACCATGTGGTGGGTACTGGGATTCTAACTGGGGTCTTCTGCAAGAGCAGTGAGTGAGTGCTCTTAATGGATGAGCCATCTCTGCAGCCCCTCCACCTTCCTCTTAAAAGTGTTGTTGGTTGCTTTTCTCCTTCCCCCACCCCCATGTGAGAATGAAGTGCTCCATGTACCAGGAAGCTGTGCTGGCCTGTCATAACCACCCTGCCTGAGTCTCTCATCGAGTTTCCACTGTTTCCCAGGCTGCACACACGCACTCTAAAGGGCCCCATGCCAGGCTTTCTTCAGGATTTCTGGTATGAGGCCAGCTGAGTTATACGAAGTGCTCGCCTCTGATGCCCAAAGCCGCCTGCTCCACAAGAAAGCCCCTTCCTGGACTGTAACTATAGGCACTGTTCCTGGTGGCTCCATTCCTTTTCTTTTATTCCAAAGAGAGGCAAATTTGGACATTTTTTTTTCCAGAAGTAACTTGAAGCAGGTTACATAAAAATTTATACACAATGAAGTTTGTGGGGGCGGATAGGAACAAGAAATCAAAGACCAAAGGGTTTGCCAACACGGGGTCAACTCTGGTGAAATAATGAAGGTTTCCATTAGCTGTTATTTTTTTTTTTTTGAAAATCCTAATGAGTTTATTAGGCTTGCTAACAGAGCACAGGGTGGGGGGTTGTTTTCAGAAGAGTGCCCCCCCAACTATTCCTTTTATAATGAAGAATGAGAAGTTTGGGCTGTCAATCCCCAACCCCTCCACCCCCATTCATATTTCCGATCAATTTTTTTTTCTCCCAAGGCAAAAACTTAAAAAAGAAATGGCTTTGGGTTCGAGATGGCTCAGTGGTTAAGAGCACGGACTACTCTTCCAGAGGACCTGGGTTCAATTCCCACATGGCAGCTAACAACCGTTACAGTTCCAGGGGATCCAATGCAGCCTTCTGACTCCACAGGCATTGCACAACACAGGTGCACTCACATACATGCAGGCAATACATTCATACACATAAAATAAAAATAAAATATTTTTAAAAGAGGAATGGCTTGACTAGTCATCTGAGAAAATGTCTCATAGCACATTTTTGGCCCCATCTTCTAGAACAAAGGAGTGGGGAGCTGGCAGCCAAGATAAAATGAAGGTCATGGACTCACGCTTCAGACATAGAATGCCAGGGTTTATGTCACAAGTGGGGCTTGTTGCTGGCGACCTGAGCCAGGAGGCTCCCTGGCTCCAATGTGGAGCATGGAGAGAGATGAAAAAGGGAAAAACAAAAGTGCTGGCACTGTGTAGGAATTAATGATCAAGACACCTGGAGAACACCCCCAGCCACTAAGCTAGAAGGCATGCTCTGCCAGAGATGAGACCACAGCACCAGGAGCTATCTGTCCCTCTAGTGTATCCACCTAACACTTGTGGCCAAACTTAAGCCATGGGACACAAAACTATAATGCTGAGTTAGTATGCATGTATATTCCTCAGCCCAAACCAGACCATCTAGGAGTTTGGGGGGTTATTTTGGAGGGGGGGACTTTATAGGCCATGATCCCTGTACTCAGGGGAGGCAAAAAAAAATGAGTCTGCAGCAGCCTGTGTTACATAGTAAGGCCTTATCTCAAACAACAAAGTAAACAAAAGCAGACAATTTGAGAATACTTGTCCAGATTGAGTCACAAAACAGAAGAAAACGAAACACTGGCAAAAGTACCTCTACCCTGTCACAGCCACACAGTGAGGTCTGCCTGCAGACAGACTCAGAGAGGAAGGGAGAAGGCCAGACCGCAGGAGCAGAGCGGATCATGAAGTAAATGAAAAAGTGAGGATTTATTTTCATTTCTCTACAACTGTGTTTGCTTGGTAATGCTTGTGGAGGTCAGAGGATGACTTTCGGGAGTCGGTTCTCTCTGTCCACCACATGGGTAAAACAGTCAGGCTTGAGGCAAACTCGTTTCCTTACCCACTGAGTCATTTCCCCAGCCTGTTAAGATTTATTTTAAATCAAAGAAATCAACACTAACATTGTTGAAAATAGCATATGAATGAGACTCCATCTTTAGGATCCAGCTCACAGCACCTGTGGGGCAATACCAGAACCAGAGCAGGCAGAGAAAAGGCAACGAGGTGCAAACAGGAGCTGATTAAGAGCAGCCTTGGCTGGCGCTGAAACCACAGACTTCCACGCAGGCTGGTGGAGGAAGCACTCACATAATAAATCCAGGCGAATATGTGTTCTAGTGTTATAAAGTATAAGCTTCTGGACAGGAGTGTCTCCTGAAATTGAGAGGTGCAGTTTGCCTCTGGAGAAATGTCAGCTGAGGACAGGATTTACTGTGCTGTTAAAGTCAAAGAAACACAGCATTATTGTGGAACTACGTGGTGGGAGGTCCAAGTGCAGCCACTTCACACTGGCTGGTACAGGTCCCCAGGGCAAACTGGAGGCTGGCCCCTCTCTGTGCTGTTCTCTGCCCTCACTCTTACCCTCCACAAAAAGCTCGGCCAAGCAGCTTCCACTCCCAGCACTTTTCCCCATTAACTCACTGCTCTTCCCACACAACAAATTCATTAATGTGATACTCTTGTCCCCCTGAAGTATGAAATATGCCTTCTCTAAGTTGTGCTTGTATTTTACCTAAAGGTTTTTCCATTCCCAATTTGGTTCTGATTGTCCCTTTAGAACAGCAGCCAAACAGAAGAAAAGTTTTAAATACGGAATCAAACTTGAAAGAACTAGAAATGTCCAGGTACCACAACCAAATTCAAAATTTTAAGACCAATCTCAATGGAGTTAGGACATGAACCATGGCTTTGGTGCCCTGTAAAGAGAGGGTTTGAATTTCAGAGAAGCTGAAAGTTCTGGGAGCCCTCACCATAGGCACGCCACGTGACAGACCAGAGCAAAGGCAAACCACTGTAGGGGCTGGGTAGAGATGCCATTCCCAAAGAACAGAGAGCAGTCCCACAGCAGGCAAGGCCACAAAACAATGGTCCTCACCACCGTAACCATCAGAACTTTGTTTAGCGCAGGGACTTCTAGTTTCTCTACAGCTAATACCAGCCTAGCATGGACTACTCACAAAACAAGCCTGCTGTAGAGGTGGTCAAAGCCCAATGATGCAAACGAGCTAGTAGATGATTAACACCCATGACAGAAAAATAAGCATACCAAAGAACTACACAAAACAGAATTACTGAGACCAGGAAATTAGTTATTCAAAGTTTTTCAAAAGGATGAAACTATACTGAATGAAATCTATTTTACAAAAGAAAGAAAAAGGGAGAGGGAGGGAGGGAAGAAGGGAAGGAAGACACAGGAGATAGCTTTGAACAACAACCTGAGAGCTCAATCCCTGGGACTCCCATTAAAGGCTGCTGTGGTAGCCCACACTAGCCCACACTTGTAATCCCAAAACTGGGGAGGAAGAGACTGGGTGGATTCCTGAGGCTCTCTGGCCAGCCAAATCAACAAGCCCAGGCTCCAGTGAAAGACTGTCTTACAATAAACCACATCAACAGCTCCTGAGGAATGATACCCAAGGTTGTCCACTGACTTCCACAAAAGGGCGCGCACGCAAATACACACACACACACAATCTAAAACTGGCTCAAAGACAACTTCAGAAATGAAGTCAAAGATTAGAAACTAAATGGCCTGGATAAAACACCAGGTTACACAAAGCTATGAGCAGAATTAGTCTAATAATCACAAATGATTCACATTAAGAATGTATCACACTAGCACACAGCCTGAGAGGGTGGCTTCAGACTTCCTCCATCTGGGTAGCTGCTTGGAGCTCAGCAGACCACTGGAGAATGCGGGCTTCTGGCCTCCCTCTGGCCTCCAACTACCAGAGGGCCTGAGAACCCAGGGGACAGCCTGACAAGCCCCAGATCCTGGCTCCACATGGTGGACTGCCTGAGAGAGCCTGGATTCTGCATATACATGGGGAAGGAAGCCAAGTGTACCTGACTGGAACGTGAATTGGGCTTCTGTGGGTACCCCTGAATAGCTGATCTGAAGCCATCAGTTCCCTCCAAAATAAACCTGAGAGAACCTGAACCCTGTACCAACCAGCTTCATATAACCAAACAAAGGATCTAAGCACCTGGATAATACAAACAAAAGCATACTTCAACTTAATTCACATATCAGAAGCACAAACAACAAAAGAAACTCACATGCCAAAATCACAACAAAAGAATAATAAAATGAAGAGCCAAAACACTAAGTCTACAGCAAAGCTCACCAATCCTGTAGAAGAGTTCTAAAAGGAGAACCCCCTAGAGATAACCCGGGACACTGAATTTAAAAGAACAATCTTGGCCGGACAACGTGGCACACACCTTTAATCCCAGCACTCAGGAGGCAGAGGCAGGCGGATCTCTGTGAGTTCGAGGCCAGCCTGGTCTACATAGTGACTTCCAGGTCGGCTGGGGCTACAAGGAGACCCAGTCTCAAAAAGACCAAAAAAAAGAACAATCATAAACATGATCAAGGAATTCAACGTATTTAAAGAACACAGAAACAAACACAGCTGTAGCAGGAGGCCTCCAAAGATGGCGCAGACCAGAACCCTGGGATTCAGCGAGAATTCACTTCACTTCTTGGTCCGCAAATAGCCCACCAAAAGGAGCCCACACCTCTGTACCCTGCTAGCGAGACCAGTGACTTCTGACAGACTGCATGGCACAGAGCAATCAGAAAACGATACGCTGACTAAAGGGACTTGGGGGCGGAGAAAAGGGAGATATAAGGTGTGCCTCCTCCTGCATTAAACAAGTCTGCAGCACCTTGCCTAGTGCTTGCTTCTACCCGACTCCCCGGTCTGTGTGTCGTGACCCCCGTGCCTCTTACACTCCCCAATCGGCAGGGAACCGGATCCAGGTTAGGGTCTTCACAGTTGGCCTGAGGAGAATCTGCAACACCTGGCACCTGAACAGGGACTCCTGCCCGTGTTGGCAACACCCAGAACCTCGGTTCGTTTGATAAGTAGGCCCCTGGTCTTGTCTGTTTCTTTGGATGCTCGAGGGTAAGCGAGGTAATCTGCTTACCCCTCCTCTGCCCCCTCCACCCTGTCTGTCGTCTTTATTGTTGGACTAGATTGTTAGATCAGGGAGGCACACTCCGCCACGTGGTCCTGAAGCCCACGTCGGCATGTCCCCCTCTCGGGTCGGCCCGGTGAGTTCACATAAGGGCTGATCCACCCCAAACTCAGAGCCCAAGCTTTGGGTCACACTGTTGCCTGTTGCCTGCATACGGCTGGAGGTGTCACGGCCTCCAGAAGTCCCTCACTGAGCACAAGACATTTGTATCCAATACACCTCTACATGTCCGGACGGTTTACATCCTAGTGGCTCACAGTGCTTCTTTGCTTCCTTTGTGCCCTCTTGGTAGTCACCCTCATCTTCTACTTTTGTGGCAAATTCCCCTTCACGAGACCCTCCCACAATAGGCAATTTACCTCCACAATGCAGGGAACCACACACGGCAGCACTCAAGGTGTTCCTTAAAACAAGAGGGTTGAAAGTGAAACCAAAAGATAACACTTTTGGGATGAAGCCACTAATTTGGCTCCGTGGGTCTCCCCTGAAAACATGTGGGACCCTGACACGTGGATGTGGGTCCTCTTCCTGGCCCGAAAAAGGGGGGTTGGTTCAGGGATCACTCACCCGCCCCCGGAATCATTCGATCCTCCTAGCCATCGTTGCTAGCCTTAAATCCTCCTCTCCTGAGGAAGTCATCTCGGCCTACAACAAACACTGCTGGGAGCAATCTAGTGTAGATCTGGCTATTACCTCAACCCCCGACCTCCCGGATCCAAGGTGGATGCCGCCTCTGTGCCCACTTCCAATAAGGAAAGAGCTCCTTTGCCTATATCTCAGGATACTCTCCTAGAGCTACCATGCCCAGAAATTCCCCCACCCCATTACCCGTGGAAGGAGTTACTCTTCCCGCCCCCCTCAGTAATCATCCCACCTCTTCCCCTGCTAGCGTGCCCCTCCCTCCTAGGCTGCCCTCCTTAAAGCCTCATCCACCTTTGTCTGCATTTCCGGTTAACGTTGGCCTGATGGGGCACAGCGTCAATAGCTGCCCACCCCACTTGCTGATCTTGTTCTTATCCACAAGGCAGCTGAGCAATCAGGCCCTGACTCCCCATATTTCGAAAAGGTTCTTCGCCAGTGGTCCTTACAGTTACAAGCCCACTATGATTCATATAGCTTACTAAAGGCAGTCTTAGAACCCTCAATCTTTCTAAACCGGCGCGCAGCCTATGACAATCAGGCTAAAAGCCAGGCACGCCTAAATCTCCAATATGGCCTCAACATTACGTTGGGCATGCTCATGGGACATGGACAATATACTGACCCCATCTCCCAGCCTACTATTGGCCTTCATGCCTGTTTTCACCAAGTTTCTGACTTGGCCTGTAAGGCCCTTAAATGTTGCTCCCCTCATGACCGACTTGGCTTTTTAAGGCCCTTAAATGTTGCTCCCCCCATGACCCACAAGTCTTTTTCCTTAATTTGATTCAACAGTCAGGGGAGTCCTTCACAGACTTCCTTACCCATGTCACCGAGGCAGCAGAGCAGAGGGTGGAGTCTGGACCCACCAGAGAGGTGCTTATCAAATAATTAACTTGAGAGGGACTAAACATTCCTACTTGTAATGCTATTGCGCCTGTCCACAATGATAACATTCACAAATGGGTACTCGTTACTAGAGACTTGGACCCTAGGGCAGGCCCTATTGAAGCTTCGACCGCCTCCTTGGAGACTCTTTTGTCTGGAGGAAAACCGCCACTGCTGGAACTATGGGGGGCTTGGCCACTTTCGTAGCCACTGCCCAAGAGGTACAGTCTGCCCCAAGACTCGCTGCCCTAAGTGCAAAAGAGGGTTCCATTGGGCTAAAGACTGTAGGTCACAACAGCCTCAACCAGACTTGGCTCCCTTAAACTCCACCCGGGGTGCCCCTCAGCCCCACCCACAAGAGAAATGAGACAGCCATTATGGACTCTCCCAATCCCCACCACTCCCCACTGATGACCCTGTTCCTAGATGGAACTGCCATAAAAGGCCTAGTAGACACAGGGGCTGATGTCACCATTATATCAGAAACTGAATCCCTTAAATTCCTTTATTGGAAATACGGGCCAAGCCCTATAAACTGGCTCAAACAATTTATACCAGTACCTGACTTGGAATTCCGGGCCTTGTTCTCTGTGCTGGAAGGCCATAATTCACCAACTTCAAGGATCCCTCTCACCCAGTCAGCTAAGGATCTTCTTAATAAGATAGATCCTATACTCTGGTCTGTGTCACTCCAATGTCATGACAAAGCAGAAAAATTACTGGCCTTGATCCTCTGGACTTAAAATGGTATCTTAGGAGCGCTATGGCAGCAAGACCCCCTGGTGTGGATCCACCTGGCTACCTCGGACCTAACTAGGCTTAGCTGTAAGTATGATATTGCCTTCAAGTTAGCAATTAAGGCCCGACAAACAGCCAGGAGCATATTCGGAAAGGACCTGACAAAATTATACT
>NW_008329666.1:2734641-2740315 GCF_000622305.1 Nannospalax galili
TGCCAGACTGAGCTGTTCAATATATTCTCTGACAGCCAGTATGCAGTTCAGGCACTCAGATGTCTTCCCTTTGCTCGAGTAATAGGCCACAAGGATCCCATCACTAGAATGATAAGAGCTCTCCAGATTATCTTAGATAACAGACAATGGCCCTGGCACATCTCCCACATAAGATCACACACCAAGCTCCCAGGGATCTTGGCAAAGAAAAATAACAAAGTAGATGAACTTATTATGTCTGTGGCCCAGCGTGATGTGGCTGCGCCCTGTTTATGTTTCCATGAGTGTTTGTTCAGAGTTTCTTGTTCCAAATTTGTTTCTGTTTGCTTCCTTACATATGCTAATTAAAAAGATAAAAAAATGTGATTTTGAGAAGCTAACTCTGGAGGGAAATTGGTCCTTTCTCTTCAGACTTAAGCTAGTTATTCTCAAAAGTGTTCTCAAAAATTTTCCAGGTTCAGGTCGACCCCCTGACCCTGTGAAAGGATGTGAGAACAAACACCCTACATGTTGGATACTTTGGCATGTAGGATTGATCTACCAAAAGAATTCACCTCTATCATCAGTTTTCTGGGTTGATAACTTAGGCTGGTAACCAGGTTGTTAACCAACCGGGTCGATTTGGTGAGAGGAGGTCAATCAGGGAGAACGAAACAGTAATGGAGGGCTGTTACTGAAAACTGGTTCCAGGGTCCATCCACCCTGTGTGGTTTATGTGGTTTTGGGACATGAATTCCCGCCGATCATGTTGACATTCCATTACAAACATCACATGTACATGGTCCTTTAAATTTATCAATTAGTTCTATTGGTACCAATTATTAAATTTAAAATTACCTCTTTGAAGGTGGCCTGGTGAGCTACGTATTGCCAAAGGCTACCTTCGCATGAATTACCTTACGAGGCCGTGGGTTGTTATAAGGGATAATGTTGTTATCTTGGATAAGAGCTGGTGATGTATTTCTGTTTCAGTGCCCCGATATGGCAGGTCGATGGGCATTCTCTGGTATGGAGGGCCAGAGAATGAAAATGGTAATGTCTGTTTCTTTTTTGAGCCCTGGTGGATGTCTTGTGGTTTTGGGACTTGAATTCCGCCGATCATGTCAACATTCCATTACAAACATCACATGTACATGGTCCTTTAAATTTATCAATTAGGTCTATTGGTACCAATTATTAAATTTACAATTACCTCTTTGAAGGTGGCCTGGTGAGCTATGTACTGCCAAAGGCTACCTTCGCATGAACTGCCTTGCGAGGCCGTGGGTTGTTATGCTGGATAATGTTATCTTGGATAAGAGCTGGTGATGTATTTCTGTTTCAGTGTCCTGATATGTCAGGTCAATGGGCATTCTCTGGTATGCAGGGCCAGAGAATGAATAATGGTAATGTCTGTTTCTTTTTTGACGCCCCGGTGTGGCAGACCAGCGGTTGTTAATACCTTTCTACATCTTTTGGATCCATTAATATTAAATATAAAAGGGCTTGTTAAAAAATAAATCAAACATTCTAATGACATCAAAAAATTGCGCACACTTTTAAAATTTGCTACTAGTTATATAGATGATGAGTTGTTAAAAATGAGATGTTAATATATTTAAATTACTTAGATCTACTGATATCAGTTAAAATTTTTAGTTTGCTTGATAATAATGGTAATGTCTGTTTCTTTTTCAACACCCTGGTGTGGCAGACTGGTGATTGTTGATACTTTTCTACATCTTTTGGATCCATTAATATTAAATATAAAAGGCCTTGTTAAAAAATAAATCAAATATTCTAATGACATCAAAAAATTGCGCACACTTTTAAAATTTTCTACTAGTTATTATATAGATAAGAGTTGTTAAAATGAGATAACATTTTTAAATTACTTAGATCTACTGATATCAGTTAAAATTTTTCTTTAGTTTTTTGGCTTGATTTCATTTAAGATTTAATTTTCTTGTTTTATTGGTTCAATTATATTGTTCACACTTCTAAATTCACGTCTAAATTTACAATTTTGATTAAACGTACTGGTACCAATTATGTATATGATGTATATTTTTCTTACAGGTTGATTAAAAATTTTCTTTTAGTTTCAACAGATCTTCAAGTGTGCTTTCGCATACTTCTTAAAAGTTTCAAGGAAAAAAAATCATATACCAGATCATGGAATTTAAAAGCCTTTATTAAAAATATTAAGGTTATATTCTACTATTAAATATATTTTTCTTACAGTTTGATTAAAAAGTTTTAGTTTCGACAGATCTTAAAGTGTGCTTTCGCATACTTCTTAAGTTTCAAGGAAAAAAAATCATATACCAAATCATGGAATTTAGAAGCGTTTATTAAAAATATTAAGGTTGTATTCTACTATTAACCTTTAACTTTGTTCCTTATTTAAACTTCTATAAGATCTTAGACTCTTGTTTCTTAGTCAAATTTTGCTTCTTACTAACTTTTACTTTTAGGTTAACATTTTCTTCCATAAGGAAATAGGTATAGGGCAAGGCAATAGCCGTCTGCTTTTTGTACATATGCTTGAAAGTATGCTCAAGGTAAGAGGTGCTAACATGAGCTCACAAGAATTAACTAACTTTATAGATTTTATTGAACAGGTTTGTCCTTGGTTTCCTGAACAGAGTACCTTAAATGTAGAGATTCTTCTACTAGAACAAGCCAGAGCCTTATACCAACAATTTCACCTTTCTCCTCGCAGTCTGCATCGCCTTCTACCTGACCTACCTATCTCTCAATGCAAACATCTGAGCAGATCTTACGTTACATGTGCACCCCTTGCTCCCTTAGGCCCCCTCAATCAATATGGAGTTAACCTGCGTGGTCTCTTACCCAATGCCCTCTGGCAAATGGATGTCACCCATTATAACTCCTTTGGTAATTTTAAGTATGTCCATGTCATTGTTGACACCTACTCCTCCTTTCTTTTCGCCATCACTCAAGTGGGTGAAAAGGCCTCACATGCCATTAAGGTGGTCAAATCAGCAATGCTGGTAATGGGAGTGCCACAGACATGCAGCCCAACAGACTTGGCTTGCACAAATGTACAAGGCCTCCTACAGATAATTCCCCACCTCAACTGATCCCCCAGGATGATATCCCTTGGAGGGCTGGTAGCCAATGACGGGTAAGATCCTGTTGGGCTGAATCAACCTAAGCCAGGACATGGACGTGTATATCCATGCTCCAATGACGGGTAAGGTTCTTGCCTGAATAGGACAACCTAAGACAGGCACAGTCCATGACCCTGGGGTCATCCTGAGGCGGAGGTGCCTACACAGTCATTTTTAACGAAAAAGGGTGGAAATGTAGCAGGAGGCCTCCAAAGATGGCATGGACCCAGAGCCCTGGGATTCAGTGAGAATTCACTTTACTTCTTGGTCTGCAAATAGCCCGCCAAAAGGAGCCCACGCCTCCATAACCTGCTCACGAGACCAGTAACTGCTGACAGACTGCATGGTGCGGACCAATCAGAAAATGATACACTGACTAAAGGGACTTGGGGGCGGAGAAAAGGGAGATATAAGGTGTGCCTCCTCCTGCATTAAACGACTCTGCAGCACCTCGCCTAGTGCTTGCTTCTACCCGACTCCCGGGGTCTGTGTCGTGACCCCGTGCCTCTTACCCCCTAATCAGCAGGGGACCCGATCCAGGTTAGGGTCTTCACAGCTGGCCTGAGGAGAACCCGCAACACACATCAAACAGCTAAAAGAAGATAGAGATAAACTGCTGAATGAATTCACAAAAGAGATAGAAACACTTAAGAAAAGTCAGGCAGAAATGAAGAAGGAACTGCAAAACTCAATAAGCCAACTTGAAACAACAGAGTAAAGCCTCACCTCTAGAATGAAGGAAATAGAAAACAGAAAACCAACACTGGAGGATAAAGTTGAAGAACCGGACCACTCAAGCAAAGAGTATAGAAAATTTTAAAAAACACAGGAATGGAATATGCAAGAGATGTGGGACACCATGAAAAGACCAAATCTATGGATCATAGAAATAGAGGAAGGGGAAGAATTTCTGGTCAATGGTGTTGATCAGATTTTAAACACGATCTTAGAAGAGAATTTCCTGAAATTAAGGAAAGACATCCCCATACAAATACAGGAAGCACATAAAACACCAAATAGATCAGAAAAGAAACTCCCATGACATATCATAGTAAAAACACTAAATGCACAGAACAAAGAGAGAATACTGAAAGCAGTAAAAGAAAAACAAGTCACATACAAAAGAAAACCCATCAGAATTACAGCTGACTTATCAATGCAAACTATGAAAGCCAGAAGAGCCTGGACCAAGGTATTTCCAGTTCTACATGACAATAGATACCAGCCCAGAATACTATACCCAACAAAAATGTCAATTATAGTTGAGGGGGAAAGAAAAATCTTCCAGGACATGAATATCCTGAAAGAATACATGTCCACAAAACCAGCCCTCGAAAGAGTACTTGAAGCAATACAGAGAGCAGAGAGAGAAACAACTATACCTTGGGGCAATGAAAGAAAATAAACGAAGATATAATCTAGGAAACACAAAATTATACAGAGAACACAAACAGTAATCAAAATGACTGCAACAAATACACACCTTTCAATAACAACTTTAAATATCAATGGACTGAACTCCCCAGTCAAAAGACACAGGGTAAGCAAATGATTAAGAAACAAAATTGCTGTCTGCAAGAAACCCATCTCACCTTCAAGGACAGGCACTACCTTAAAGTAAAAGGATGGAAAAGAATATTCCAAGCAAATGACACTAAGAAGCAGGAATTGCAATTCTAATATCTGCCAAAATAGACCTCAAAGTAAAACTAATCAGAAGAGGGTCACTTCATTCTCATCAAAGTAACAGTTACCCAAGAAGATATTACAATCTTAAGATACATGGACCATATTCTGGTGCACCCAAATTCATAAAAACAACACTACAGGACTTTAAGACACAGATTAACCCCAACTCAGTAATAGGGGACTTCAGTACACTCTCTACTCAGCATCCCATGGAACTTTTCCAAAAACTGATCATATACTGGGCCAAAAAACAAACCTCAACAATACAAAAATCTTGAAATAATTCCATGCATTCTAGCAGACCACAAAGCAATAAAGCTCAAAATCAACATTGGAAGAAGCTCTAGTCACTAAATGAACCTGTGGTGATTGAACAACACATTCCTTAACAATGAATGGGTCAAAGGACAAATTAAGAAAGAAATAAAAGAATTCTGGGAATTCAAGGAAAAGGACAATACACACAACACAACCTCTGGGACACATAAAAAGCAGTCCTAAGAGGGAAGTTTACAGCTCTAAGTGCCTACATCAAAAAATTGGAAGGAGCCCAAATAAATGACCTAACACTGCAACTCAACAGACACTGGAAAGGCAAGAACAAATGAAACCCAAACCCAGCAAAAGAGAAGAAATGTCAAAAATCAGAGCAGAAATTAATGAAATAGAAACTGCCGCAAGCCACGACTCCATCCAGCAGAGCCGAGGAAAGAACAAAGACACCAAGGTGAGGTTCAGGCTTCTTCTTCTTTATTACGTACTTCAGTCCTTATATAGTTTATTCCCAACAGCCCTCCTCCCAGCCAGGACCAATCAGGGCACACACACACGCAGCAGGCAGGCAGAGTGGCAGCTCATTGGGCCATGTA
>NW_008329666.1:2742310-2745055 GCF_000622305.1 Nannospalax galili
CGTTCCTACCCCACCCTTAGACCCATCAGTAAAAATATTAACTGCCCCTTCAATGGGGTTAGAGCGCGTCACTCGTGGGTGAATTAATGGATTACGGCTCACAAACTGAAGCAAAGGGTGTGATGGGTAATGATTGTCAAACATTCCTGTCATACTAGTAAGCAGCACTGCCCATTCATCATCGCAGGCTGCTAAAGTCTCAATCTGTTTTGGTGTATAAGGCGTGACAAGAACATCAGGCTGTTTTCCAAATGCTTCAAGGCTGGTTTTTATACCTTTCAACGCAAGGGTAGCGAGAGCCTGTGGATACCATTGCAGTACCTTGTTAGGAGAGTGGGCAAGATAAAGCCAAAGAATGGGTCCTTTTTGCCATAACACTCCAGTAGGAGACAAATCAGAAGTTATGATACAAAAAAGCAAAGGTTTATTAGGATCTATGCGCTCCACTTGAGACTGCTCCAATCTTTTTTCAACCTTTTCAATACATTCTCGGCCTTTTTGTGTTAATGTTCGCCGGGATGTGAGGTCTGAGTTGCCTTTAAGGATATCAAACAGTGGCTGGAGCTCAGCATTAGTAAGCTTACAATAGGGTCGGATCCAATTTCAGGCTGGCCATTCCTGGCATTGGTAGCTGCAAGCTCTATGCAATACTCTAAGTAGGCTGCTTTCCAGTTCAAATAGTCTCCTCCTGAAAGGACTGCTCTGCACATATTCTGCCAATCAAAAGGAGTCATACAATTTCTTTGTAAATTTTCAACTTGTCTCAGCGTATATGCCGCCTGCAGCCCATAGGTAGCTACTGACTTCTTTAATCTCTGAATTATTTTCCAGTCTAATGGCTCATGTATTCTCTGATTGTTCAGATCCTGGAATACCGGGAAGGCTCCAGTTTGGGAAAATATCTTGCCCTGAACTGCAGCATGTCTATTTCTCATTCCTCCCCCCACGTATGGCGGATCCAGGGTTTGATATAAGGGCAGCGCCATCAGCCCTAGAGGCTCCTCCTTTAGCATACTATTGCCTTTTGCAGCCTTATTAGCCTGTTTACTTTCTAAGGTCATGGCGGAGAGCAGACTCTCTAAATCCTCCTCCCCATAAAGCTCCTCCTCCTCTTCCTGTTCAATCCATAAGCTTTGCGATCCCTGTTGAGAGAGCTCCTCCTTCACTTCCTCTAAGGCTTGAGCCCCTTGAGCAATATCGTCCTGGTATTTCCCTGACTTGTCAGTGAGACATTTCCTCACCAGTGTCCAGACAGCTAGGGTCCCCCTAGAGCGGCAGCTGTGGGAGTCCGCATCCAGCAGGTCTTTCTCTGATCTTTCCCATGTAGGCGAATTTATAAACCCTTCCTCAAGAAACCATGGTGCCTCATTAGCTATCGTATCCAGAAAATTTTCTACTGTCTCAGCCTTTAGTTTTATCCCACTTTTCTTTAGAAATTTTTCTACTGTCTCAGCCTTTAGTTTTATCTTACTTTTCTTCAGCAGCTGTACTAGCGCGATATGCGCTTTCGTTTTCGAGCCGCTGGAGCCCATGCTGTAAGAGCATTCTTTATAAAGGTTATTCTAAGTCTAACTTCATCCCTGTCTCCGGGAACCTAACTTCGTCCCTGTCTCCGGGAACCTAACTTCGTCCCTGTCTCCGGGAACCTAACTAGCGCTACAACTTTGCCACTACCCGCGGACCTTACCTTTAAATTTTCTTAGGCCTTGAAGAGTTCCCTGTATGGGCCACCACTTGCCGCAAGCCACGACTCAGTCCAGCAGAGCCGAGGAAAGACGACACAGACACCAAGGTGAGGTTCAGGCTTCTTCTTCATTACGTACTTCAGTCCTTATATAGTTTGTTCCCAACAGCCCTCCTCCCAGCCAGGACCAATCAGGGCACACACACACATACGCAGCAGGCAGGCAGAGTGGCAGCTCATGGGCCACGTAGCAGGGTTCAAAGCCCTAGTAGGAATTGGACTGGAGGGAACAAACCTCAACAAATTAAAGCTATATACAACAAACCCACAGTCAATATGATTCTAAATGGAGAAAAACATGAAGCATTCTCTTTAAAATCAGGAACCAAATAAGGATGTCCACTATCTCCACTCCTCTTCAACAGAGTGCTTAAAACTCTTGCTAGAGCAATAAGACAGGAGAAGGAAATTAAATGAGTACTAATTGGAAAAGAAAAGGTCAAATTACCACTTTTTGAAGATGATATGATACTATACCTAAAAGATCCCAAAAGTTCTTCCAGAAAACTCCTAGAACTGATCAACATTTTCAGTATAGTGGAAATATCTTGGAATAAGTCTGATGAAAGACACCAAAGATCTCTACAATGAAGATTTTAAATCATTAAAGAAAGAGATTGAGGAAGACACCAGGAGATGGAAGGACCACCCATGTTCATGGATTGAAAGAATTAATATTGTGAAAATGACCATCCTACCAAAAGCAATATATAGATTCAATGCAATCCCAATCAAAATCCCCATGACATACTCACAGAATTAGAAAAAATGCATCCTTAAATTCATATGGAGGCAAAAAAGACCCCAGATAGTCAAAGCAACTGTAAGTACAAAGAGCAATGCTGAGGGGATTACTAGAAAAGACCTCAAAGTATACTAAAGAGCCATAGTCATAAAAACAGCATGGTACTGGTACAAAAACAGATACATAGATCAATGGAACATCATTGAAGATCCAAACCTGAGTACATGCAATTTCAGCCACCTGATATTTGACAAAG
>NW_008329666.1:2745094-2772071 GCF_000622305.1 Nannospalax galili
ACAAATGGTGCTGGCAAAACTGGATCTCGACCTGTAGAAGAATGAAACTAGATTCTCATCCTTCACTTTGCACAAAAGTCAACTCGAAATGGATCCAAGACCTCAATGTGAAACTGGAAACCCTGAAACTATTAGAAGAAAATATTGGCAGTAACTTACAGGATGTAGGTGTAGGAAAGGATTTTCTAAATCAGACAGAAGTTGCTCAGGAGTTAAGGTCAGCAATCAACAAGTGAGGCCTCATTAAACTAAAAAGCTTCTGCACAGCAAAAGAAATTATCAAAAAGGTGAAGAGAAAACCCACGAAATGGAAAAAAATCTTCACCAGTGACACATCTGACAGATCTGACATCCAGAATATATGAAGAACTCAAAAAACAAAGAATCGAGAAACCAAATGACCCAATTAAAAGATGGGCTAAAGCTGGGCGTGGTGGCGCATGCCTCCCAGCACTTGGGAGGCAGAGGCAGGTGAGTTTGAGGCCATCTTGGTCTACATATTGAGTTCCAGGACAGCTGGGGCTACAGGGAAACCCTGTCTCAAAAAGACCCCCCCCAAAAAAAGATGGGCTATAGCCCAATATCTAAACAGTGTTCTCAAAGGAAGAAATAAAGATGGAGAAAGAAACATCTCAGAAAGTGTTCAACATCATTAGTAATGATGGAAATGCAAATTAAAAAACCACCCTAAGGTATCACCTTACCCCAATCAGGCTGGCTAGGATCAAGAGAACAAATGATACCAAATGCTAGCGAGGATGTAGAGAAAGGGGGATGCTCATTCACTGCTGGTGGGATTGCAAACTTGTGCAGACTCTATGGAAAACAGTGTGGAGAACTCTTAAAAAACTACAAATGAACCTATCATATGACCTGGTTATACCACTCCTTGGCATACACCCAAAGGATTCATCCTATTGTAGAGGCACTTGTACAACCATGTTTGTTGCTGCTCTTTTCACAATAGCTAAGAGATAGAAGCAACCTAAGTGTCCCTCAACTGACAAGTGGTTAACAAAAATGTGGTATATTTACACAAAGGAATTCTATACAGCAGGAAAGATAAAACAATGAAATTTGCATGTAAATGGATGGATCTAGAAACTGTTATACTAAGTGAAGTAATACAGACTCAGAAAAACAAACGATGTATGTTCTCCCTCATATGTGGCTCCTAGCACCAAATCCCTTTAAATTCCAGGTCCTTTTCATAAGATGATGCTATACAGCAGTCCCTTCTGCATGAAATAACTACCATCATCAAGACTTCGGCTGAGTCTGATCACTAAACATAGTCACAATTGGGCTTGTTGATGGCTGTACTCATTCATTAAAGGAGTGCCAAGCAGGGTCACTGGACCCTCACCTGAATATCCTGCTACTCTTCCCAGCCAACTAGTCCAGCCTTGGAAAAGAAAAATGAGGAAGAACCCAATAGAAGGATGTTTTTGGCAGCCCTTGTCAAGAAATTCCAACGGATTCTCATGTGAACATTTGAAAAATTGCCCTCTTCTGACTTTTTCTAGTTCCCTGTCTAAAACTTGTAATGCCAATTACTCTTGCCTTTACTTCTCCTCTACATCTCCCATTCATGATTCAATGACTTTCTTCTCCCTTTAGAGACAAAAGTTATGCAATTTGGGAGTCTCCAATTGCCTCACCCTGTGTCCCTGTTCAGCATGGAAGAAGCCAGAGCAGTCTGCATCCCTATTCCCTATTGTCAATTTGGGTAACCCCTTCAGAGGAGGTATGATAAGAGGAGGTAGGAATTGGCTAGGCAGTTAGGGTAAAAATACCCCAAAGAAATGTAGCCAGTTTCTTGGCTAAATGTCAAAATGTCCTTGGGTCTGTTAGCAACATACTCTGTTCCAAGGCCAAAAATGTCAAAAGTATTTGGGAGCTTGTATCCAAATCCTTAAAAGGGTTACCTCTTCAGAGAGGGGAATGTTGGAGAGGAGGGAGTGGGCATGGATTTGATCAAAACACCTTTTATATGCATGTATGAATTCTCAGTAAAGTTTTTGTAAAAATTAAAAGAAAAAGAATATAGTACAGAGAAATCTAAAACATATGAAAGAAACTTCAATATAAGTAAAGAAAACTCAAGAGTAAAGAATAGAGGACTTAGGAAACAGTTTTCAACAAAGTAATAACCTCATTTTCTTAGTCAAGAAGAATCAGGAGAATAAAAATATAAGCTAAACATGATGTTCAAAATAGAATGTGGAAGTCAATCAAGGGGAGAAAATGGACTCACGTTCCTTATAAAATGGGTGTTTTAAAATGTGTCCATGTATGCCTTCTGGCTAGCCACCACTGATGGAGATGCAGCTGCAGCTGTAAAGTCCTCAACTCACCAAACTTCTGCAAAAGTGGGCTCAGTGCAGCTCAATTGTTGAAAGTAGTCAGAAGATCCAAACTACTTAGGTTAATTGAATCCTGGATTTAAAATTTTTTAAGTTTAGCCAAATCACACAATATGTACTACACTGCCTTTTTTTTCCCCCTTAATTCCTATCTAAAAGTGCTGATTTTTCTAACATAATTAATCTGGCCATAAAGTGCCTGGAATGTACTGTGATGACAAGAACCCCATCTTGTGGCAAGTGTTTCCCAGCCTGTGTTTGGCTATCTTCTGTATTGCATTCCTATTCAGGAGATAAATCTGTGTTGAGAAGTTATCATTTTATCTGCTTCACCAGACAAAATTTCTAAGCCGGCATTTATCTTGTGTCTGCAACAGCACCAGCATTCGCAGTAAATCTGTAGAGCATAGTAATTTGGGGCTTTGTGAGTTATTTTCAGATGAAAGCTGGTAGTCTCTGCACAGCTTACTGCAGGAATATTTTAAGAGGAAAGCAAACACTGGCATTGAGTTTAGCTTCTGAAATATCATCCGTGTATTCTAGAGAGGCTTCCAACATTCTGTTCCTACAAGATGAACTGACTCTGCTAAAGCAATTACAAGAAACCCCTCAAATCCACAACCAATGACACCTGAGCTATCACCCCACAGAAGCCACCTCCCAGGGCACTCTTCTATTCCCCATCATTGAGTTACTGTTCAGTTTTTATTCAGAAGGGGTTTTTTAGTGAATTTCTTTTCCCTGTCTAATTTAAACAAGAATAAACACTCTTTATCTTCTTCAATATGAACACCTACTCAGTGCCTTCTCTCACTGTCTAGAGCATTTCCCTGAAGAAAATCTGAAAGTTATTCAAAAGCTAAAAAGCATAATATAGTAATATGCGAGCGTGTCTGCCTATTACTGCTACTATTGTTAGTTCTGAAAAACAGAGTACTGAGGAGTATCAAATACTTAACTATCCACCTCCTCAACTGCAAACCCATCAAAGTCCAGTTCACGTTAAGTCATGAAAAATGAAAACATTTCTGTCCTGTCAAAATCAGTCTAAAAGGATTTTAAGAAGGACAGTAGATTAATATTAAAACTTTTTATTTATTAATGTCGCATAAGAAATTTAAGCATGTTACACTATCTTAAAAAACACAACTAGAGCATCTTAAAGAGAAACCCTTCCCCCACCCTAGCCCCGCCAGTCCCCAATCCCCTCATGAATAATCTAAAAGAAGTAGCCAACCAGAAAACAGCTTTGCCAACCCTCCTTCCAGAGGGCTTACATGATGGTTATGTTAATATTGCCTGTTTATAAAATGTTTCTTCTCTTTTCTGTTTAAAAAAACTTTGTAACCTTGATTGCTTATTACAAAAAATTTTCATATAAAAGTTCAATATATTGAAAAACACTTTCCCCCCTCCCTCACAGCACCGTTTTATATATAGCAAAGAATGATCAAGAGCAGACTGCCCATCTACACAGAGCAATCTTCACAAATTAAACCCGGACAGTGGTTTACTTACCCTCCCTCCCCTTCTTAAAAGAACAACAACAACAAAAAAATTACATACACACATACAAAAATCAAAAAAAAAAAAAAAAATTAGGACCTTTTCCAAACAGTACAGTTAGTTCAGTGTCAATAATTCACATCTTGCAACAAAGTGTATGGATAGGATATCTTTTACAAAACTTTCAGTGTCAAAAAGGAAATTAAGGCCATCAGATTCGCAGCTTAAAAATTCACATAAAGGAAATATAAAAATATTCTGTGCTTCTGAGAAGGCTCTGCACTGTATACAGGTAAGGATTACCATGCTTCTCTGTCTTGGGGAAGACAGCCGAATTGAGAGGTTTACATGATGGCACAGCTTCTATTGGATGCTCTTGGTGCTCCCTGAGGAGGGGGGGAAAAAATAGAAGGAAAAGTTAGTACGAAGCAAACAGATTACAATATTCTAAAACACAAACTCTTTCAACTACAGTGCTGCCAAAAGTCTGCATTATCTAACTTAAAATGAGCTCTTTCACTTCTTACCCTTTTTAGACACTAAGGACTTCTTCCCTAGAATACTCCAACAAGTTCCACAACTGATTCTCAACTCTAGCTGCACAATTTTATTTAAAAAAACAAAACATTTAACAACAACAAAAATTCAATCTAGGTCCACAGAACAACTAAGAATTTCTCACATAACATTGTAACTTTAAGTAACTCTTTCTTTTTTTAATATTTTATTATTTTTATTTTATGTGTATGTGTGTATTGCCTGCATGTCGTTAAGTGCACCCGTGTCCTGCAATGTTGGCGGAGGTTAGAAGAAGCTGTCAAATCCCCTGGAACTGGAGTCACAGACAGTTGTTAGCTGCTGTGTGTGTGCTGGGATTCGAACCCGGGTCTTCTTCAAGAACAGTCAGTGTTCTTAACTACTGAGCCATCACAGCTGAAGCTGAAATGTTGCCAAATATTATTCCAGCTGAGGCTCCATGGCAAGACTGCCTCAAAAATTAAATAAAAAAATTTAAAAGACAGCTGGACTGGGACATTGTTCAGTGTAGAGCACTTGCCTATCGAGGGGAAATGTAGCTAAAAGGACTCTGGACAATCACACCAGCACAGCACAAGCTGGCTCTTCAATTTCCACATCCTCACTTCAGAGGATTCATCCTCAAATGTGAAATCAAAATGGCCTCCATCCATTAACTCCTTCAAACCATATGACTTGTAACTCACTAGACTAAAACTGGTTTCTTGAAGGTCACCAAAAACTGCAATTCCAAGGGCACTGGATTCATCATTCAATGAACTTCATAGCTGTCCTATCTACCCTTTCTTCTGAACTTCGGTATCATAGCCATCCCTATTTTCCGTGATCACACAAGCTCAAAATCTCAAACCTTTAACTTCTTTTTCTCTTATCGTTTTAAGTTTTGGGTTTTTTTTTTGGGGGGGGGGATGACAGGATATCCTTGTAGCCCCTGCTGGTCAGGAAATCACTATGCAGACCAGGCTAGCATGGTCTCACAGAAATCCACCTGCCTCTGCCTCCCAGGTGCTGAGATTAAAGACATGCCCCACCACACCCAGTTTGTCACAAATCTTAAGGAGTTTGAATTCACCTACTTCCTCAGTGGCTCTAGACTCAAGCCCTAATACGGTTTGCCCAGAAATATTCTGAAAGATAATGGTTCTTTTTTTTTGGTCTTTTTGAAGCAGGTCTCCCTGTAGCCCCAGCTGTCCTGGAACTCACTATGCAGACCAGGCTGGCCTTGAACTCAAGAGATCCACCTGCCTCTGCCTCCCAAGTGCCCGGCTTAAGGTAATGGTTCTTAATTTCTCCTTTGCATCAGACTGTGTAGAAGCTACAAACCTAGGAAACTCAGGCTTTATCAGCTTAAAACCAGATTTCACTTTCTCTCTCCCACAAACCTGGTAAAAGTCCTAGAGGAAATGCCAACATCAGCCAAAATTACAACTGAATGCAACTTCTGGCGGAGAACTAGCTGGCTGAGCCCAGTCAAACCGCAGAGTCATGGGAAGTAAGAAGTAACAGTTTTTAAGTGCCCTCCCCCCACCACATCCCCCTCACCAGGTTTGGGAGTGCTCTACTAATAAGGAAGCAACTGAGAGTTATCTATTCTTTCTCTAACACCCAAATTATTTACCGTCCTTCAAAATACTACCCAAGCATCTTTTTCGAGAACTTTTCTCTAATATACCAGAGGCCTAGAAAGCCTTCTCCTGTGTCAGACCTGCCAAAATTCATGTAGATCACTGGTCTTCAAGAGTTATTTTACCTCTAATCACCATGTTTCCTTTAAGGACAGGAAATCGATCTTATGCTTGTTATTCATTAAAGCCAAGTATAACATACCTGTTCTTAAAGTCAACAAAATGACAACACATCCAGATTTAAATTAAAAATTCTACCTCATGCAACCCACCTCAAATAATTCAACACAAGTAGAGGGTGAGAGAATGCCTGTTTAGAGCAGGACTGGGGTAAATGAAGCAGGGCCAACTAGATTATAAATCTGGAGATGAGATGTTATCAGGGTAGGTTAAAGACTGATTAATGATCACATTCAAACAGCTTGAGAGTATAAACTGAGGGCTCATTAGTTATATTAATAGTTCCAAATTTAATGAGTTAAAACTGAATCTGGAGTCTCTTTATTTCAAGGGCTCTCCAAAGCTTAAACTATCATTTAAACTATCTTGTAATTACACAATGATTAGGAATTTAATGTAGCAATTTAGTATTACTTTGTTTTTTGTTTTGAGTTTACATGCAAATACTTGCTCTAATTTAGTAGCACAAATTTCACAAAACTCAACATCAACAGTAAATAAGTTCAAGGCATAGAACCGAATTCATGCCTTTGTATGTGAGTAACAGGTATGTCCAGCACAACGCATTATCTACAACAGAAAACAAAAGACAAAGGCTGAAGTTTGAGAGAATGAGAAAAATGAAGAGGGTAAGTGGCCTTTCACCAGCACCCAAACTCGCCACCTTGTGTGTTTACACCCGGACAGGTGGAATGCCCGCCACTGCTCAGTCATTCATCTAAAGGAAACACACAACAGGTTTGCAGGTAATTATGTTCATAAAAATTAAAAGCAAAAATATTACAATGAAGGGATACCTGCTGGTGGAAAAGCTCCTCCTCAACTGCCACTCCAACAGGCTCCTCCTCTTCTTCCTCCTCTTCAGGTACAGTTGTTTTAAAGACTGTACTTCTTTGAGCAACCTCCTAAGAACAAGAGAACTAAGGTTAAAAAGAACCCTCACAACCACAAGACAACGGCAGAAGGACGGACCTTCCCTTTGCTTAAGAAGCAACATTTCCTCTATCAGGTGTTTTATAAGCCAGTTCATCAGGAGCATAAACTGGTGAATTTTTTGCACAAGTAGTAGCAGTTAGTAGATCTTCCATGTTCCCTGCAGGGAGCCACTGGTATCCAATCTGAAATACCTGCTAGGTAGGCAGTTTCCAATGTTAGGAATTCTGTGCAAGTGATTGGGCACATTAATTCTTTATAAAAGTGTCAAATAAATAAATGCTGAACACAAGGGTACTGGAGGCCAGCTGTTGCAACCTCAAGGACCACCTGGGTAGTGGGATGACAAAGACAAGCTCCTTTTACTCCTCTAGAAGGAACTGGAATCATGATGGATTAGCACTAACTGCTAATAACATACCAGGGAGGCCCTGATAGACTCTGTACTGAAACATCTCCGAGTATTTGCAGAGGTTCAACAGAAAGTAACTACGGTTTCCATTTCCTATTAGAAAGCTCAATTCAGACTCTTTTCCCAGAGAAAATGCTGACCTGGGCAAATGCTACAGTGTTTTAAGCACAAGGCTAACCTGATGATCTGCAACTAGAGAACAAGCGTGCCCTAGAGTGCTGTCCAGCAACTTATTTTATCCTGTACCCTGTACGAAGGTCATTCAAGAAAGATAACTCCACAGCAGAATTACCTCAGCAAACACGTATCTGGAATTTAACACAGACTAGCTAGTTTAAAATGAAAGAGAAAGAAACCCTAAAAACAGTGTCACAAAGAGGGGCTTCAATGTGAAATAGGCATCAGGCTATATTTTGTAAACTAAGGTGGTAAGAGGATTTTGTGGGACTTTGATTTGTGCAGCAGTTGGACTGAGGAAGCTGGGGGGTCTCTGGGGGTCTCTCAATCAGAAACTTCAATTCTGAGAAATCACTCTTTACAAACACAGACATTGCACAACAACCGTCAGTTTGTTTTAATCAAATGAGTAATATGAGAATAAACATCAAATGCAGTATCTTTTTAAAATAATTTTTTCTATTTTATGTGTATGCATGTATTGCCTGCATGTAGGTAGTGTACCCATGTCGCACAATGCCCACAGAGGTCAAAAGAGGCTGTCGGATCCCCTGGGACTGGAGTTAGGGACAGTTGTTAGCTGCCATGTGGGTGCTGGGGTTTGAACCCGGGTCTTCTGCAAGAACAACCAGTACTTTTTTTTTTTAATATTTTACTTATTATTTTTATTTTATGTGTATGCATGTATTGCCTGCATGTATGTGAGTTTACCCGTGTGGTGCAATGAGGCAGAGGTCACAAGAGGGTTTTGGATTACTCTAGAACTGGAGTTAAGGACGGATTGTAGCCATCATGTGGGCACTGGGAATTGAACCCAGGTCCTCTGCAAGAGCATTCAGTGCTCTTAACTGCTGAGCCATCTCTCCAGCCCACAACCAGTGTTCTTAATCACTGAGCCAACTCTCCAGCCCTCAAATTCAGTATCTTTAAACCAAGATATCAACTAGGAAATGGGAACATATAAAACAGGAATGAGTCTCAACAAACTTTGCCAGACACCCAGCTTTTCTCAACTCATTAAACTGAGGAAGGAAGACCAAGAAACACTCCTACGGCAAATCTACCTTCCAGTGCTCCAGCAGAGTGCACATCCTGCATGCAGAGTGCCTCCCGATCACCCTCAACGAGAAGCCTAGAAAATAGCAACTTCCTTCAACCTAACTACTACTATACATGTAAGCTTGCTGGCAAGCACTTTGCATTAGAAAACATTAGGAAACCAATTAATTTAATACAGACAGCCTATATGGAAAATGAATAAGCTTATGTCCAAAACTCTAGATAGAAAATAATTATTAAACATTTTAGTCAAAACATTATTGGGAGGTTTAACACCTAAAGAAGTCAGTATTCAAGATGCCAACACACAGATCCAACTCTCAGCAAGGTCCCCAAGTATAATCAAGCATCCAGAAGGGTACAGAGTCTGAGTGACAGGCTGTACTCCCCTGTAAACATATCATTGAACTGGGTGTGGCAGCGTATGCACACTTGCAGTCCTAGCACTCATGAGGCTGAGGCAGGAGGACTGCAGAGAATTTAAGGCCAACCGAGGTAACATAGCAAGACCCTGTCTCAAAAAGAAGGAAGAGAGGCAGAGAGAGATAATGGAGAGGGAACAGAACAGTATCATTGGCCTATCCCCACTCAAAGCCGTGGGCACAGATGAGTCCATACACAGATGTGTTTGGGGTTCCCAGGGGCCAACTGACACCAGCTGACTGTACTTATCTCTTCATGACTCTTATCCACTCATATCCCGGGAGCTTGATGTCACCAGAGAGGATTTACATTAAAGAAACCAGCTGATGGGGTATTTTTTGACAGAGACAACTATAAACATACTATGTATGTCTGAATATGTAATATTCATATACACAGAAGTTCAAAGAAGTATAGAAGACTGCTTTATTTTTTATTTTCTGGTTTTAATCACCTACCATCATTCCCTTCATGTCTAACCTTGTCTTCCAGCATGGAACACATGTGGGTCACAGGAGTCATGAACAATCTAGCAAAGGAAAGCCTTCAAGGGCCAATTCTCTCTTCCTGTTCAGAGACAGCATGTAACTAAGTAGGTGTAGTAAAACCAAGGCCCAGGGCTGGAACCTCCCAAGGAGAAATGACCCACAAGAAGAACTGGGATAGGATGATGTACTTCTGGAAGCAGCCAGCAGCTATCCTGCATCTCTGAGGGAAGCAATCCAAGCAGGAGAACCAGATCCTGTAAGCCACTGCATCAAGTCTCCTACCTCTAATTTTCTTATTATGTGAGCCCCCAAATTTCCCATGCTAAAAATCAGTTTAACTATTTTCTAATAGTACTAATATCTCAACAAGAAAAAGCATATAAAAAACGAAAGTGATTTAAGCTGCTTACCTACAAATCTTACAAAAATCGACTCTCTATGGTAAGTATAAACTATTCCTAATACAGTCTGGTACCTACAAATAAATGAACTTGGACATGCAGAAATAAATGATTAAAAGCCCAGTTATTTATGCAATTATCAGAGAAAATAAGAACCATACTAACAGTATTTCATCTCATCTTTGACAGAAGTTACTTCATATAGAACCTAGCAAGAATGCAAGATTGGATAAGCAAAACAACCCAAAAATGTTCAGTGTTTTAATTACAAAGGGAAAGTTTCAGTCCCCTGTACAGAATGAATCAGTAGTAATGCTTCAAGACACATCTACACCATGATACCTGCTGCTTCCAACATGAAACCCCTTTCCACACAGGAGAAAAATGGTGTTAAGTAGCGACTACATTTCATGGCTGACAGAAATACAATTAATTTCCATGTGTCTCTACAGAAGTTTTTTGAAGGAGAGCAAAGCATTACTCTTTAACAATGTTTTGGGAGAGATACAATCTGCCAAGTTCAGCTGTCAGGGGGAGCTACCAGAAGTGAGGCCAGAAGTGAGCAAGAGCTTCAGTGGAGAGCAGTTTGTAACTTACTGGCACTAGGTGCACATTCCCCCACTACCCTGAAAACCCAGACTGTATTTGGAGATGAACTGTCCAAACAAATCCCCAAAATCTCCCAACTGGACTAAGGTGTACAATGAAAACTCAGATGCCATTTCATTTCCAGTATGCACGCGAGAAAGCTCCCCACGCAGCAAACAGTGCTTATTGTGAGTGCAGGATGGGAAGGTGGCGAAGAACAGGGCTTCTTATTCACCTCAAATTCCCATCATTTAGCTTATTTTTCTGAACTTAAGTAAAGGTCCACGTCTGGTTTTTTAAACATTCCTACTGGGAGTGAGGAGATGGCTCAGTCAGTCAAGTGCTTGTCAAGCAAGCATGAGGTTGTGATTTTAATCCCCAGTACCCACATAAAACAGGCAGGCGGGAATACTGCTGTGCCCCTGCAATCCTACTGGTAGGGATGGAGACAGGAGGATCCCTGGAGCTTTCCGGCAGCCAGCACAGCCTAATCAGTGACCTCAGGCTCAGGAAGACCTATCTCACAAAACAAGGTATATGGCTCCTAAAGAACAATAGCCAAAGCTGACCTCTGGCCGCCACGTGCTCAGACACATACACAAACTATAACTACTAAATGAACCTTTCATGTGTCGGGTATGATGGTCAGGGTCAGAGTAAACCCCACCTACACCTAGCAAGCACCTTGGGAGGTTTGAGTTGGTGCTCTAGGGGCAGAGAAGGTGCTCCTAAGGGACACTAACTTCACCACCCGCCCCCCGCAACTCCTTCCTCCACACTTTCTCTTGGCTTTCCAACATTGCTCTCCTAGTTTTCCTCCTGCTTCACCTTCTTCCTTTGCTGTAAAAATTCCTAAAAATGTTAGGACTTCCTTTTAGAGCTCCCTCCTCTACTGACAAGCCTTCAGTCAGTTCCTAATTTTAAATACCACCTGTGTGTTGAGGATTCAAAGCACTTCTGCCTTGGGTTTGCCATCTACATCCCCAAGTCCTGTCTATAAATGTCTTCATCTGGATGCCTGACTCTAATCTCAGTGTAAACGGCCAGCAAGCCAGAAGGTGGCATCTGGCTTCCTTCTCCACCCTCCCACCAAGCCTGCCCTCCCTGCAGCTTCCTTACTGAAGGACAGTGACAACCCTCTAGCTATCCAAACAAATAATCTAATCAGCACTTTTGCTCTCCAAAAGACATGGGTTCAATTCCAAGCAACTAGGTTGGGCAGCTCACAAATACCTCTAACTCCTGTTCCTAGGAGATCTGATACCTCACAAGCACCTGCACTCATGCACATGCACAGACACAAACATATACACATAATTAAAAATAAAATCTCGGGGCTGAAGAGATGGCTCAGCAGCTAAGAACACTGGTTGTTCTTGCAGAAGACTCGGGTTCGAATCCCAGCAAACACATGGCAGCTAACAGTCTATAACTCCAGTCCCAGGGGATCCGACTGCCTCTTCTGACTTCTGCGGGCATTGCACATGGGTGCACTTACCTACAAGCAGGCAATACACAAATTTAAAAAAAATAAAATCTTTTTAAAGGGGAAAAAAACTCATCAACATAGTTCTAGTCTGTCACATCCCTCTACTTCCCCTTCTGTCGAGTCCACCCTTAAACACCCCTTCGTCAGCTGACTTTTCTCCCACCTAGAGAGCACCACATCTATGTCTCTTCTTTGGTGGCCTCGTCTCTGCCTGTTTTGTCCCCTAAAGAACCTACACAGTAAGGCCGATGCCCTCCTCACTCTGCTCATCTTATCCCAACAGCCTCTTACTTGCACTCGGTCGGATCTCAGCTCTCACCAGAGCCTGCATTCTGTCCCTGCTTCCTTCCCCCTCGCAATCTGTTAGCAGCTCTACTCTAGCATCTTCACTTCAGAACAAAGAACTCTTCCCTGGCTCCAGGTCTGTGCACAGGTTGTGCCCTCTTCCTGGGCACATTTGCTCTCTCTATTTGATGGCTGGTTTTCTCTTTTTTAGGGTCACATTCAGTGTCACCTCCCTGAGGTAGACCTCCCTGACTACTTTATATAAAACCAATTTCTTCAGTGACTCCTTAGACACTACAGGTCATTTCTTTATAGCGCATTCATCAGAAATCATTTATCTTTCTGGCTGACTTCCTCCCTCCCTAGAATAAAAGGAAGCTCCACGAGGGCAGGACCCACATCTGGCGTCTTTCCTGCTGCACGTCTACACAGTACCTGCCATACAACAGGAGCTCAGGGTTTTCCAAATAAATAAGCAGCTGTGACTTCCCAATCAGCCAGCCTTCCAAGCAGGCTAATGTCAGAAACCACTCTACCTATCCCTTTCAGCATCACTCAGACTCAAAGTAGGTCTATTCATGTCACAAGCAGAACCTGATGGCCTGGAGGCTGCAGGAAGGGGCCACAAGCAGGAAGGAGGCACTGGTCAGGGCTTCTCTGCAAGCCCACTTAGAGTTCCCACAGGAGAAAAGGTGGAGGAAGACGCTGCACTGCAAGTAGAACGGTGACAAGAGGTGTAACCTACCCCAAATCATAGCACAGCCCAAGAATATGCTTAAGCAACCGCAGCAGAGGGACCACTGATTTCTAATCAAAGATTGACTCACATTCTGAATAGCCCCAAAGCAGCTGTAGCTACTTGATTATAAGTAATATTTCTAAGACTAACAGATAGTGACGGGGTCGGGGTGGGTAGCATGCATGTACCTCACATGCCAATGGAGGAAATTAGGTTGACAAGAATTCTAGGACTGACATATTGAAAGCATATAAACCAACAGATAGACAATCCATAATCTTTAAACTTACTTTCATGAGTACTAAGAGTTAGTAAGGGTAATAATTTAAGCATTTACTACATCAGATAGTGTTGAAGCAATTCCAAGAAATGTGTCTTTCATATTTTATCATTTGTCTCACTAAAATCTTTTAACATGAGAACATTCAGGGGTGAAATTGTTCAGTCACAAAGTCAATGTACAGTGTAGACAAGGCCTGACAAGGAAGAAATCCAACCTGTGGGCCTGTGCTAATGCCCTATGAAGACCTCATTTACTCCTCAAATATGAACTTCCCATTCACTCAGTGTGCACAGCTTAACAGCCGCCATCTGACTGACACCATTGTTATCTCACATTGCCATCGGACTTCTGATTAGAAATCATACTTGTACAGTGAGACTAGGAGAAATGGATATGGTACTGGTCCTGACAGAACTGCCATACCTCTCCCTGAGAATTTTTCAATATAACCTTCACATCTTCACCAGTGCCCCAGGAGTTCTGATTCTTCCAGATGAGGTCAGTGGGAGGACTGGCTGTGACACCAGCATTTGCAGCCCAAATCTGGAAAAGAGAAAGGACATCAGTACATCCAGAGCCTCACTCTGACATAAGACAAATTCAGCAACATGACAAGATTTCAACTTTTAGGTCTAAGAATTTGTCCCAGCTTTGGAATTGCTACAGAATAGCTGTATGTGGTCATGAGAACTTAGAGAGTTTCTGTCAGCACAAGTTTCCCCAGATGACAAGCAAATATATGGATGTATGAGCTCCTGAAATAAGACTGTCCACACTCCAGTTTAGCTATTCTACACAGCAGCTGATCTAGAACAAATTTTCTACTTTCTTCATCTACAAAAATAGGGCAACATGGTTCCTGTACCAGGTGAGATTGCTCTGGAGAGTGACCACCAATACACAGGAGATGGCTCACTCAACAACAGCAACATTAGCAATCAGTACCCTGCAGGCTATGGGGGTCATTCCTCATTGGGAGAGCATCATTCCTCTTAGTTGAAGGCTGACCTGTAGCAGACAGTCTGCTTACAGGAAAACATGCTCATCAGAGATCGGGTCACAGTAGCCCAGGTCACAGTAGCCCAGAATGTCTGCAATTACACTTCACAAAGAATGAAGGAAATGGATATCCTGCCCCCACATTGCTCAAGGGGAAATAGAACTGCTACTGAAATAGGCCAAAGAAAATAATGATATTTCCCTCATCAGCATGAAAATTCTGTCATATTTTTTAATGTCTTTCTTGGCAAAAGAAAACAGGCAGAATAGGGAAAATTGGCAATTAGAAATCCTAGGTATAGGGGACTGGAGAGATGGCTCAGCGGTTAAAAGCATACTGTTCTTACAGAGGACCTGATTGGCTCTCGGCACCCGAATTGGGCAGCTCAAAACTTCCTTAACTCCAGTTCTAGAGGGCCTAACTCCCTCTGTGGGCACTTGCATGCACATAGTACACATAAACTCACACAAGTGAGCGAGGAGACACAAACACAAATTTTAAAGATGAAACCTAACACCTAGCTATAAACCCAGACAAATTACTATACTTCTATAGACCCAGTGTCCTCAGAAGCAATGATACAACCAGTCCAAATCCTATACAAAAAAAAAATAAATAAAAAAATATGAGAATGGGTAGAAATATGTGTAAATCAATAACTGGTTATGGAATACCAAAGACTACAATTCAAAGGAAAGCTGGAAATGACAAACACAAGCTTACTTATAATGAGAAAGTCTACGACTCTCCTCATTAAGAAAAACCCCTTCCAGGGCTAGAGAGAGCTTAACAGGCAAGCACTCTAGCTGCTTTGGCAGAGGGCCCCAGATTTGGTTTGCAGCACCCACATGGCAGCTAACAACCACCCATAACTCTAGTTCCAGAAGAGCCGATGCCCTCTTTTGGTCTCTGTGAGCACTGTACACACATGGTGCACTTACATACACATGCAGGCAAAACATTCATACATATAAAAAAATTAACTAAAAAAAAGTCTTTCCAAGATACTCTCATTAAGTATCCAGATCTTCCATAAACATTACAAATGGAAAAGGGCATTTACCAAGAAGAAACTGAAAATCATAACAGCACCTGGGCCAACTTTCAGACCGTGTGAAATGTTTTCTGTTTCTAATGTCTTGCAATACTTTTCACTATCTATAAGGAATCACATAGCTGGTTTGAGGTTAATAATACTAAAATAGCCAGGTGTGGTGTGGTGGCACATGCCTTTAATCCCAGCACTTGGGAGGCAGAGGCAGGCAGATCTCTGTGAGTTCAAGGCCAGCCTGGTCTACATAGTGAGTTCCAGGACAGCTGGGGCTACAGGAAAACCCTGTCTCAAAAAGACCAGGAAAAAACAAAAACAAAACCAAACCAAAACAAAACAAAACAAAAAAAAAACAGTGCCTTACTGGGTATTTCAGCCCTAAAACTATTTCCTAGAAATGTTCAATATAGCAGCTACATGAGGCTTCTGAGTGTGGCTAGTCATATAAGAACCATGCTATGCATACCCGAGTTCAAAGACTTATCAAAAAAAAGTTAACATACCCTATTAATAATTTGTGTTGAAATGATATTCTGAACAATGAGTAAAATATAGTCAGGTGGCAGACACTGGTGGATCTCTATAAGAATGAGCCAGCCTGGTCTACATAGTAAGTTCCAGGTCAGCTGGAGCTACTAAAAGACCCTGTCTCAAAAAAGACTATACATTTTTTTCTTTTCCAAGATTAATTTCCTACCTTTGTAAGTTTTTAAACATGCCAAGAAAAATTTTTTAATTTACATATGTATTAAAAATTTCATCTCTGTTCCAGAGTTCTAAACTTTATCTTTGTTTTTGCCTTACAGTTTTATAGAAACATCTCTATCATACCAGCCTTTAATCCCAGCACTCAGAAGACACAGGCAGGTGAATCTCTGTGAGTTCAAGGTTAACCTGGTCTACATGGCAAGTTCCAGGCCAGCTAGGGCTACAGGGAGAACTGCCGCAAAAAAAAAAAAGACCAAAAAAAAAAAAAAAGAAGGAAAGGAGGAAGGAAGATAGATGTCTATCACTACTGTGTCCCAAGAGCTTAATCACATTTAATGTGAGCTACTGACGAAAAACCACTACATTTTCTTAGATGACAGCTGAGCTCTACACAACCACCTATGAGCTAGCTCTTTAGTCCCTGGGGGTAGAAGCCAGTGGATAAAGCAGAAGACTGACATAATGAGAGATAGAGCATATTCAAATCTAAACCTTCTGAAATAAAATACCACATTCTTTTAAATATATTTTTCAGCTTCCCTAAAACATAATGGGACTAAGCAATTTTCTCTCACTATAATAGAGGAATAAAGAGAATTGTTAGAATATTTGTTCTCATTTTCACCTGTTATTACAAAATTAACACCTGCTATTTTCAAAGAGTGATGTCAAAGCTCCATATACTTTAAAGGAGTTCTAACATGCATTTAGAGCCTTTGATCTTAAACATTAAAGTTTTTATCCATCAGATTTATAAACATGTGAGAGGCTAAGGCAGAACTGTGATCACGTTTAAGGCCAATCTGGGGAACAGAGTGAGACCCTGTCTTTAAAGAGGGAACCAGGTGGTCGTGTACGCCTTTAATCCCAGTCCTCAGGAGACAGAGCATTTCCATGAGTTTGAGGCCGGTTTGGTATACATAGTGAGTTCCAGGCTAGTCAGGGCTACAGAGAGATTCCGTCTCAAAAAGAAAGAAGGGGAGGGGGGTCCAGAGAGGGAAGGAAAGACTATAAATATGCTTAAAATAGGTATTTAAATTTTGTGTTTGCTTTTATTATATGTGTATATATTTTATGTCAAAAAGACAAAAGAAAAGAAATTATGCCAAAATCACATTAGTCTGTATAAAACATGCACACCAATGTGCCTATCACCACACAAAGGGGGTTTTTTTGGTCTTTTTGAGACAGGGTCTTCCTGCAGCCCCATCTGGCCTGGAACTCACTATGTAGACCAGGCTGGCCTCCAACTCACAGAGATCTGCCAACCTCTGCCTCCCAAGTGCTGGGATTAAAGGGATACACCACCAAGTCCAGCAAGAGGGCTTTTTCAGAGATATATTTTATCTTTAGTGATGCGCATGTTTGCAAATATGGGTACTTTTGTGTGGGTGAACAGAGTCCAGCAGAGGACCCCTAAAGCTCGAGTTACAGGCAGCTGTGGGCCACCCAATGGGTGTTGGGAATCCAACTCTGGACCTCTGGAAGAGCGACAAGTGCTCTTAAACACTACTCTTCAATCCCCCCTAGGATTTTTTTCTTTGAAGGGGGGAACCACTCCTTCTATGTAGCCCAGGGTGGCCTTCAACCCCAGCTGTGCCCCAGCCTCCCAAGTTACAGGCATGTACAGCCAACTACATCTGCCTAATGACCTTTGTTAGAAATACAGGCCCCTATACTAATCTGGTCAGAGGGCCTTAAAGGACAGTTTTTGCCCCTTGCCCTCCAAGGTAGACTAAGTTCCAGAAGATGATGGAACATCATCTCTCAAAATGTCCTGTAACTGTGGAGGGTCACCTGTCCTCTTGTTCAGGGAGGACATGGAGATCCCACGAGATGGACTTGAACCAGTGTCCAGTCTACAAATTGGATCAACTCAGAGGAAACATCTCATTCATGCTTCCAAGTGAAGCCAGACATGGTCGAGCAGGACCTTTGACTTATCTTCACATAGGCGGAACTGGTAAAAGAAAGGAGCCAGGGGCTCCTCCCAAGCCCATTGTGACCCCTGAGGAACAGATCCTCAAATGACCTTAAGTGTAAAAATAAATTGATTTATGTGGGCCAACTATAGGGTCTTAAACACCCAAAAGGAAAGTATAACCAAAGAGTAATCAGTGTATTTCTTTAAGGGTTCAAGGGATTACACTTCCCAGACATTAGGCTTAAGTCTATATAAAAAGTTAGATAATTATTTCTCATTGATGATTTTGTTCTTAATCAGAAAGTGCTGCTCAGATGTAAGACTTCCAATCTTGGTCTGCAATACTGTAGTGCCCACCTGTAGCTAAGGGAGACAACCTACTATCGTTCTAAATAGTAGATGTATAAATTTGTTTTCTCCCCTTATCTAGAAGCCTTTGAGAGGGAACTGACACTGATTCTAACCACTGCAACAACAACAAATCAAAATACCTGAAAGCAAATCTTGAATCCATCACTCTCAAGTCCAGCCTTGGCAGACAAAAGAAAAATGAGGAGGAGCCCAATAGAGAGATGCTTTTTGGAAACTCTCGTCAAGAACTCCCAATGGACTCTCGTATGAACATTTGAAATTTGTCCTGCTCCGACTTTCTTCTGGTTCCCTGTCTAGAACTTGGAATGCTAATTACTCTTGCCTTTACTTCTCCTTCACATCTCCTATTCACCAGTCAAGGACTTTCTTTCCCCCCTACAGGTAAGAGTTACGCAATCTGGGAGTTTTTTAGATAGACCAACTGAAGCGGTACTCCAATTGCCTCACCCTGTGTCCCTGTTCAGTATGGAAGAAGCCAGAGTAGTCTGCGTTCTGATTCACTATCAGCAATTTGGGTAACCTCTTCAGAGGATGGTGTGATAAGAATAGGACGTAGGAATTGGCTAGGCAGTTAGGGTAAAAAAAAAAAAAGGCCCCGAAGAAAAGTAGCCAGTGTCTTGGGTAGAAGTCAAAATGTCCTTGGGCCTCTTAGCAACATACTCTGTTTCAAAGGCCAAAAATGACAGAAGTATTTGGGAGCACTCATCTAATCCCTAAAAGATTTTAGGGTTACCTCTTCAGAGGGGGATAAGCTTAGAGTAGCAAAAAGCCAGAAGGAAGGGGGGGTAGGGAGGGAGGGAAGGAAGGAAAGAAGGATGGGTACGCAAAGTTGTCAGAAAAAAAGCGATGGGGAAATATGGGAGGTGTTGGAGGGGAGAGAGTGGGCTTATATTTGATCAAAACACCTTATATGCATGTGTGAAATTATCAATAAAGTGTTTTGAAAATTTTTTTTAAAAAGCCAGGCATGGTGATACACACCTTTAATCCCAGCACTCAGGGGGCAGAGGCAGAGGCAGGTGGCCAGTCTGATCTACAAACTGTGTTCCAGGCCAGGACAGCTGGGGCTACAGGGAGACCCTCGCAAAAAGACCAAATAAAAAAAAAAAGTTGAAAAAAAAAAAAAATACAGGCCCCTACTCCAATAGCTATGAGAACTAAGAGATTAAAACATTAAAGCCAGCCAAAGCAATGTAACCACTGTTTTAGAAGCATGCTGGTATTAACTCCTAATAGTTCCTCACACTTGAGTAGCGCCTCCTGAATTACACTAAGCTGCAAGGGTTGGCCAAGACAGCTATTTGAAATCTACTGGAACAGACAAGATAAAATACTGCAAAGGTCTATCAGTTCTTTTCGGCACTCTTAAGGCAGAATTTTAAAAATCTTTTTTCTTCTTTTTTCTTTTTAAAAATATTTTATTTATTATTTTTATTTTATGTATATGCGTGTATTGCCTGCATGTAGGTAAGTGCATCTGTGTCGTGCAATGCCCTCGGAAGACAGATGAGGTTGTCGGATCACCTGGGACTGGAGTTACGGACAGTTAGGTGTCATGTGGGTGCTGGGATTCGAACCTGGGTCTTCTGAAAGAAGAATCAGTGTTCTTAACTGCTGAACCATCTCTCCAGCCCCTTAAAAATCTTTAATAACAAGCATAATGCCTTACTGATGTCAAAGATGTTTTAGAGCACATTTCTAAAATGCTTCTCTTTAGGCCAAACTTTCCTTTTAACTATTTTATCTATAACTCAAGACAATGAAGTTAAATTAAATGACGATGTAATTCACTTACAGTGACAGTCTGGCCTGCCTTCAGCACGTATCTTGAGGTATATTTGTAACTGACTGATGTGTCTCCAATTTTTCTGATCATCTCCCAGCCTCCCATTGGTTGATCCTATTCACAAAACACAATGTAACAAGGTTACTCCAAAAGCACAGAAATTTATGAAATAATCAAGCTCATGAATTCATATAAGCTCTTAAAAGTTAAGGAAGCTCCATGGATGTCATCCCATGATTCATAATTTCCTACTACGGAAACAAAACATGATTGACATTCAGCAAAATAGTAACTTCAACAATGTTGCAGTTAACAAGTAAGGGTCTGAATTTTAAAGAGGATAAAACTAGGGGAAAAATGAAAACCAAAACAAAGAATCACATTCACTGCTAAATCAGTTAAATCATTCATATTTACAACACAATTTAGCTATCAGCATGAACAGAAACACTTCAGATTTGGCGGCCTTCATTTTTGAGATGCAGGCACTTATGGCTGAGCAAGGCAAGGAGGAACATTTGCTCTTTTTTTCTCCAGCATCTGTGCCACCTTTGCCCAAATTTAGCTGTTACCTTAAGGTGCTCAACATGAAGAAGCAATGAGCCAGACCTAGGCATCACTATCAACTCCAGAGCCACCTGATACATGATAGATGAAAGGTAGATGGTAAAGTAATTAGGCTTCACTCTGAAGCACGGGTGGGAAGCCGGCTGAGGTCAGCCCCATCAGCTCCATCCCTGGCTGCTGTGCTTTCGGAGAGGAAGCTACTGTGCCTAGCTTTCCAAATTCTTCAATATCAGAACTGTTTGCAAGACAGCTATATTAACTCTGATGAGAAAGGAAGTAATTTTACAATTTTTCACAGACCCTGACCACATGCTTCAAGTCTTCCTCCCCCATCATCCTAAACCTTCATAGCTCCATCAGAACTACTGAGCTCTTTAAAGACCCAGCTGTAAACTTCTGGATCCCTTCTATGGATATTTTATGTTCATAAAAACAAGATAGGGCTTCATGCCATTAATGTTTTTATATAAACCAGACCATTAGCATTTCTTCATTTATTTTGAGAGGAAAAATATTCCTTCAGCATACTGTGAGCCTGCACTCACTCATACTTCCTTTTCTCATAAATTTATTAATAGCTGCAACTTTTCCATGTATTTGGCTAGGGAAAAGACATATAATTCATCTCTGGGAAGGCCACAATGACAAACTGCCAGGTTGGGAGACAAGGGCCCAGGAACATGGATACATAAACTCTATAAAGAACTATTAATAAAGGGATAGAGAGATGGCTCAGCAGTTAACAGTGCTGACTGCTCTTGCAGAGGACCCGGGTTCAATTCCCAGCACCCACATGGTGGCTAACAACTGTAACACCAGCTCCAAAGATTGCAATGCCCTCTTCTGACCTCCATGGGCATGGCACAACACAGGTATACTTATAAACATGTAGGCAATACACACGCATAGAATAATATTTTTTTTTAAAAAAAAAAAGGATTAATATGAATAAAGAAAACTTTAGGCTGATAAAAAGGGTTCAGTGGGTAAAGGCACTTGCCACCAAGAATGACAACCTGAGTTTGATCCCCAGAGTGTATGTGGTGGAGAGAACTAATTCCTTCGACCTCCACTGGCAACCCAGGCACACAGGTGCCCCCTGCATCCCCCTGCCAATCCTACTCTAAACCACAAAGGACTTTATCTTTCCCTCAACCTCTTATTTTGACTTTTAGTTTATTTCATGAATTTAAGTGGAGAGCAGGAGGCAAACCTCTATGTGAATCCACAGGGAATACAAGGAGCTATTACTATCCACAACAGCCCATTAACCTGCAAAGCCATGCTTGGAAAAAAATAGGTCTATTCTTTGACCTGTTCCGAAGTGTTCTTCAGGCGAATAAATTTCCCATCAACATCTATCTCTTCAACACACACATTCCCGGTGGCTGAGGCAGAATGGGCGATGCTAACACTACTGCTCGCCTCCGATTCTTCAACGTCAACTCTCTTCCGCTTTCCTCTAGTCGTGCGTACACTGCGACTAGAAGATGCTCGGGACACGGTCACACGGGAAGAAGGGCTTGGAGAAAGCTTTAACCTACACAGCAAAAAGAAAAAACAGTTCTGCTAATGGAGTACAAACACATAATCTTACCCAGGTTTTCAAAACTATCCTCTCACAGGCATTTCTAAACAAGAAATTTACAATGTTAGAGAATGCCTATAAGCATCTTAACTAAGATAAAATCTAGCCATGCTTGGGTGGTCACCATTAATTTTACTGCAAAAATCACAGTAACAAACATTTGATTTGCCAAGAAAAATAAACAAAAACAAGGTAATTAGAATGAGGCCTGTGACACAGCCACACCCATTGCCTATTTAGTGCACTCTTCCCCAGTCATGCCTCACAATGTACAAATACTGATTGCCGTTTCAGTCTTATCATCCGCCTTCTCCTGGGGAAGTCTTTTCTGAGAAGAGGTGTTAAAAGGATACATATACTAACCAGATTTGGAATATAAACATAAAGTCTCTTTCTGCAAATTTGTTATTGTACAACATATTAAATTACAGGACATTTAAAACCTCAAAGGAAAAAGTCCATTCTGACACCACCCAATATTTAAAATAATAATGATAAACTAAAATCTATCACTACTTTATCACTATGTGTTAAAATAAATGACAGAGAAAATACTCAGTTTCCTCCATTCTTTTTAAAAGAAATCTTTGCTTCGTCTTCCTAAAAATGGAAGGCAAAAACTAGACTGTCAGGCAGAGTGACTCCCGAGTTTCTTGCCTCTCCTCTTCGCCTTCTAGGAGTTTCCTATAAGCGCTGATCTCCATGTCCAGGGCAAGCTTCACATCAAGGAGTTGCTCGTAATCGCTCAACTGCTGCTCCATCTGGTCCCTTATTTCTGCCATCTCTCTCTCTTTGTCAGACAGCATACGACGAGAGTTGTCTTTCTCCTTAGCAAGCAAATCCTCCAATTCTTGAATCCTTTCCAAACATGCCCTAGACTTCAGATTCAAAGAAACACATTTACTCTCTAGGAATATTTCAACATTAGTATAAAACAGCTTTTTTTTTTTTTTTGGTCGTTTTTTGAGACAGGGTCTCCCTGTAGCCCCAGCTGTCCTGGAACTCACTATGTAGACCAGGCTGGCCTTGAACTCACAGAGATCCACCTGCCTCTGCTTCCCAAGTGCTGGGATTAAAGGCGTGCGCCACCACGCCCAGCTCAAAGCAGCTATTTTAAACCATTTCCTGAACTAGAAAGCAAGCACAGCTCTGGGGGATCCCTATCTTGGAATTCGAAAGATCCTGACTGTGAAAAATTAAATCTGAAAGTTCTTAAAATTCATGGTTCTCAGAAAAGTTTGGATACTAGAGGACTTACTCCCTCAAATTTAAGTTTATAAATGTAGATTGAAGATGTCAGTATTTGGGAGACTGGAAAAATGGCTAACCAGTTAAGAACATTTGCTATTCTTCCAGAAAACCCAGGTTTGATTCCCAGTATCTACATGGTGGCTAACAATTGTCCCTAACTCCAGTTCCAGGGGCTCTGATGCCCTCTTTTGGCCTCCGTGGGTACTACACATGTGGTGCACTTACATACATTAAGGCAAAAACACTATACACATAAAAAATTTAATAAAATTTAAAAAAAAAAAAAGATTTCAGGGCTGGGCGTGGTGGTGCACGCCTTTAATCCCAGCACTTGGGAGGCAGAGGCAGGCGGATCTCTGTAAGTTCAAGGCCAGCCTGATCTACATAGTGAGTTCCAGGACAGCTGGGGCTACAGGGAGATCCTGTCTCCAAAAGACCAAAAATAAAAATAAAAAAGATTTCAGTATTTGGCCAAATACATTTTACTCTACAATTGGGACTGGCTTTCCTGGAAGGTCTTTACTTCAAAAGTATGAATTAACGGAAGAAACAGAAGAACCTAGAAGGATACGTATATTGAAAGTGGGTTTTGGAGAACTGTGGGCATATTCAGGAAGCCAAAGAAAAAGGGGTTCTGGGTAAAAGGAGGGACGCACTAGAGTCTCTGCAAGACTGTTACACTAGCGCAAGGTGAAGAAAGCACACAAAGCCCATGTGCTATATAGGCTGATTTGCAAACTTGCAGAAAATAAAGAAGCTGTATTTGGCATTCAGAGTGATAAATAACACATCCTGTTCCAGGAAGTTCACCTTTGAAACCTTGTACCTCACTGGTAATTATTCACCTATGTTTCACCATGACAGAATTCATTTCTGTAGCCTCAGAAAAGGACAAGGGCAATCAACTCAGAAAGACTGATGGGAGCTGAGGCCTTCTGAGTTCCAATAGCTGCCAGTGGGCAAGAAAGGGGCCTCCTACGTAAAAACGTAAATCTGGAAGGCTAGAGATAAAAGATGACACACACTGTAATAAATACTGTACTACCATTGGTGAATTTATTCCTTACAGAGGTACAGGTGCAAAAATTTTAAACTGTTGTAAACACGTAATGGAGCTCAAAAGTAAATGGATGATAGAAAGGAAGTTTCTCAAGCTCAGAGAAGTTACAAATAAGTGAGAAAGAAGCCAAAAGAAAACCCTGTAGTGTCAGACTTGAGAGACGGCCCAGTGGTTAAGAGCACTGGTTGCTCTTCCACCCATATGGTAACTAACAACCATCTGTAACTCCAGTTCCAGGCCATTCAATGCCCTCTTCTGACCTACATAGGCATTGCACCACATAGGTGTGCTTACATACTTGCAGGCAATATACTCACACACATAAAAGTAATTAGTAGCATTCTTCCAATTTAAAAAAAAAGAACCAGAGTTTCTTAGAGAAATGAATGATTCAAGAGAAATGTATGATTCTAGGGCTGGGGTAAGGAAAATAAATGTGAAGCCTAGAGTACCTTATACCAGGTAATAAGAGGATGCTGGGACTGTAACTCAGTGGTAAAGTGTTTGTCTGGCATGTTGCAAAGCCCAAACTCAATCCTAGCACCACAAGAAAACAAAACCTCCAAATATAGGGGACTAGGGAGATGCCTCAGAGCTTAAGAGCACTGGCTGCTCTTTGGAGGACCTGGGTTCAGCTCCCAGCACACACATGACAGCTAATAACAGTCCATTACACCAGTTCCAGGGGATCCTACACCTTCTTCTGACTTTTGTGGGCACTGTACGACACAGAACTTACATTAACTCAGGCAAAACACTCATGTACACTACATAATTTTTTTAGGTTAAAAAAAAAAAAAAAACTTTCCAAACGTAAATAATAAAGCGTTGGGGTTGGAGAGATGGCTTGGTGGTTTATGTGCACTTGCTGCAGACCCAAATTTGGTACCCAGCATCTACAATGGGCAGCTCACAACTGCCTGTTAACTCCAGCTCAGTGGGGTCTGATTCCCTCTTCTGGGCACTGTATATACATGCATATACCTACGCCTACATGTACTCACACTGCACATACATCCATATACCTACACCACACACACACACACACACACACACACACACACACACACAGGTACACAATAGTAAACCTGACAGCACTTCCAAAGGTGGAACAATCTGAACCAGTCAAGGAAGAGTGCTGGAAAAGCAGGTACACAATAGTAAACCTGACAGCACTTCCAAAGGTGGAACAATCTGAACCAGTCAAGGAAAAGCACTGGCTTATAACCCAAAATTTAATAAGAAATGCTCACAATCCATACTGACACGAAAAAATAACAAACAAAAATCTTTACAGAACAGTTCTACTCAAAGAATTGTAGATCCCTCTCTCCAGGGCATGCAGCTTGATTCGTGACCTTCACTACAGAGGGTGGGTGAGACTTAATGGCCTGCTTCCCAAGTACAGTATGAAATGAAAAAACAGTGGCTCTGTTGACACAGAAAAACCTGGCAAAGACTAATGCAATCACACATCCCCAGTGATTCTCATGGTCCTTGATATGATGTGACAAGACAGACATTGAAAACACATAACCCTAGTCTAATCATGCAAAAAACACCTACAAACCCAGACTGAAGAATATCTATGGGGTCTTAGCCCATCCTCCTTCAGACTCTAGGTGCCGATAAACACGGAAAGTCAGTGAAACTGTCACAGTCCAGGAAGACTAGGTAAGTATGTGGTAAAAGTGAGTAAAACACTCCAACCCCACCTAAGGAATCTGTGTCAACAGATGACTGCTGGGAGGGGCAGAGACGGTTTCCTTCAAGGATGGGACTTGGCAAGTTAACCAGGCTCCAGTGGATGGACTCATACTGCAGAGTAATTGGGGAAACAAAGTAAACTCTACAGGCCATATATATGGAGAGAGAGAGCACATCAAATTGGGTAGGGGGCAATAAGGGGAGATGGGGATAGGATCTAAATACCATCAAAGCACAGTATATGAAAACCACAAAAGTTCAATAAAAAAAAAAAAACTTTTTTAAAGAATTATACTATGACACTGTACCTCAGAGAGCTTTCATTTAACTGCATCTACAAAAACCATTCTATAGGTTGGGCATGGTGATGTACTCCTTTAATATCAGTACTTGGAGGCAGAGACAGGTAGATCTATTTCAAAGCCAGCCTGAGCTACATAATGAGACCCTGTCTTTTTTTTTTTTTTTAAAA
>NW_008329666.1:2772353-2796626 GCF_000622305.1 Nannospalax galili
AAGGCCAGCCTGGTCTACATAATGAGTTCCAGGCCAGCTGGGGCTACAGGGAGACCCTGCCTCAAAAAGACAAAAAAAAAAAAAAAAAACCAAGCTGCAATGTGAGAATCCACTGCCTTTCCCATGCTTCTTATACCTTCTTTCTAAACAATCTAAGTTGAAAACACTGTCTCTTTACTTTATTTCACATGTGGGAGGTAAAGGACAGAATGGGCCACAAAATGGACTCTAAAGAGATGGCTCAGTAGGTAAAAGGCACTTGCTTAATTAATAAGCCTGACAAACTGAGTTCCATTCCCTGAAACACCCATGGTGAATGATGAGAAATGTCTCTCACAAGTTGTCCTCTGACCTCCACATGTGTACCATAGTACATACACATATACAATAAATAAAATGTGCCCAGCAGTGATGGCACACGCCTTTAGCTCCAGCATTCGGGAGACAGAGGAAGGTGGATCTCTGTGGGATCAAGGCTAGCCTGGTCTACACAGTTAAGTTCCAGGCCAGGTGGGACTACAGGGAGATCCTGTCTCAAAACAACACAAATAAACAGGCAGGTGGATGGATGGATGGATGGATGGATGGATGGATGGATGGATGGATGGGTAAATGTAAGAAAATTGACAATATATAAATGATTTAAGATTTAGAGGTAAGGGGGCTGGAGAGATGGCTGAGTTAAGAGCACTGACTGTTCTTGCAGAGGTTCACTTCCCAGCACTCACATGGCACTAACAACTGTCTATAACTCCAGTTCCAGGGGATCCGACACCCTCTTCTGAGCTTTGCCGGCACTGCATGACATGGGTACACTTACACACATGCAGGCAATACACTCATACATATAAAAAATAAACAATAGGCATTTTTTAAAAAAGATTTAGAGGTAGGCTCTGAAACAATGTAAAGAAACCACAATGTATATTTTACTAACTTTGACAATGTGGGCTCCAGTTTATTAAGATATGAAATCCAAATTTAGGCATAAAAATTTTTTTGTACTAATTGTGAATTCTTCTGGGGTTTTTTGGGGGTTCTTTCTTTTTTCTTCGTCTTTTTGAGACAGGGTCTCCTTGGAGGACCAGCTGGCCTGTAACTCGCTTTGTAGACCAGGCTGGCCTCAAACTCAGAGATCCTCCGTCTGCCTCTGCCTTTGGAGTGCTGGGACTAAATGTATGCGCCACTATGCCCAGTGAATTCTTCTGTATTTTAAATGAAAACGTTTTATGTTAAATAGCTGAACTTGTATCTGTGAGGTGAAATAAAAGAAAGCAAAATGAAAAATAAAACTCACCTGTGCTTTAATATACTACTGTAAACTCCAGACTCTGACGGACCAGAATGTCACAGCAATATGTGCAACTCCTAATTCCAGAGCAATACTGCTGTCATTATACATTTAACTTATCTTCTGAAAACAATATTTTAAAGGCTATTTAAATCTCAATTTAGGAAGCTGTATTAGTCACTTTTCTGTTGCTGTGATAAAACAACATGACCAAGACAATTTATGGAAGGAAGAGTGCATTTGGCTTACAGTTCCAGGTGGGGTAAGAGGTCTATCATGACAGGGAGCCATTGCAGCAAAGGGGGCCAGCCACAGCACAAAGCTGAGAGCTCACACCTTCAAGCAGGCACAGGAAGCAGAGCAAAGACTGGAAATCTGGAAGGCTTAAGAACTCTCAAAGCCCACCAACAGTGACATGCTTCCCACAGCATGTCACACCTCTATGACCTTCCCAAACAGTCCTATAAACTGGGGCCCAAATGTTCAAATACTTGAAGCCTATGAGGAACACTCATTCAAACCACCACAGAAGTTCACTAGCACTGGTCACATATGAAAAACTCTTTTATGGTCTAACAGCACCATGATGAAATTGGCATGACTCAACAAACACTACAGTTATACAAGAAACTAATAAAACAGATCACTTTTTTTCTTTTTGATGACTTTTCTAAGACTAAACTTACCAACTAGTAAAAACACTCAACAAAACATTTTATCAAGCTAGGCATGATAGCACAAGCCTATAATCCCAATCTTTTGGTAATTTGAGGCAGGAGGATTAGGGTAAATTTCTGTCTTATCAAGGTTATATAGCAAGTTGAAAAACAGCCTGAACTACAAAGGAAGATGAAAGAAGTGTGAGCATGTACGGGTGCATGCACACGTGTGTGTGTGTGTGTGTGTGTGTGTTCATATATTCTTCACCAAAAATATCAATCATTAATGAGTAGAGGAAAAGATTGCCTCAGCTCAGATAAATTAAAATCCATTCTGGCTAGCCATGCGTGGTGGCACATGCCTTTAATCTCAGCACTGGGAGGGCAGAGACAGGTAGATCTCTGTGAGACGGAGGCCAGCCTGGTCTACATAGTGAGTTCCAGGACAGCTGGGGCTTCGGGGAGACCCTGTCTCAAAAGGACCCAAAAAAAAAAAAACCCACCCTGGCTAAAGTAGGTGTTTGTCTCGTTCTAAGGCAGTAGCTCCTAAAAATCCCAAGGACTGAAGAACAGTGTTTAAAATGCACTAGCCTGAAAGCACTTGTAAAGGGTGTAAATAATAGAGTTAGCAGAAGACAAAGAAAAGACACAGCCTGAGTTAGAGGACCTGGCTATCAAGTCTTATATTTAGCAACAGGTAAGTCTCAGTCTCCTCAGCTGTAAACTAAAAGCAGGCTCAGGAGAGGACGACCTGCAAGTATAACCAAGAGGGAGAAGCAGCGGGCTGACAAAAAAAGGGGTACAGAAGAGTGAAGCTGAGGCAAGATCTAGAATATGGTTCATCTAACAGAGAAAAGCAGTTGGTGCCAATCCAAAGGGGCCTATTTCTAGAATGGTACCTATTTAGTGCTACAGTCTGAAGGCTAATGCCCTCACCCCTATAATTCAGGTTGAAAATTCTACTCTCCAACATGATGGTACTGAAGCCCTTATGACTAGAATTAGTACCCACATATAACAGGCCCTGGGTAGCTTATCCGCCCTCTTGCCACTGAAGACACAATGAAAAAGCATCATCTAAGGATAAGCAAATGGGCCCAGTCACTCAATCTGCCAGGGTCTGGATCTGGGCCTGGGCTTCCCAGCCTTCTGAATTTCAAGAACTGCTAAGAACTTCCCAGCTTTTTGACTGGTGTCTGGGGAGACAGTTCTGTTTGGTAAAGTGCTTGCCACAGAATCATGAGGATATCTGGCTTGGATCCCCAGCAACTTCATAAAAAAGCCAAGAATGGTGATACATGTTTGTAATCCCAGAGCTGGGGAGTTAAAACCAGGAGGATCCCAGGGCTTCCTAGCCCATCAGCTTACCCTAATTGATGAGCATCAGGTCCTAATGAGAGTCTTTGTCTCAAACACAAGGCAGAATGGTCCTAAGATAACCAAGATTGGCCTCAGGTATTCACACACAATGTGAACCTGCACACACGTGTAACCCACAGACATAGGAATGCATACACACACACCCCAAAAGAGAAACAACTGCTATTTATAAGCTATCCACTCTAACATTTTGTTAAAGCAGTCCAAGAACTAAACAGATGGTGTAATGGAAAACAAATTACCTATGAAATTCCTCAAAGAAAATCTTCAGTGAGAGTCAGGTACAAAGGGAGTACTGACAGGGAAGAGAGAAACCCTTTGTCAGCCTCAAGCTCTAAGTCCTCACACACACACCTTGCTCTGTGGTTTGAACAAGTGGATAGCTCTATTGGTACAGGAAAATTCCAAACCAAACTATAAAATAATTTTAAATTTTGTATGAAATAAAAGTACATATTATTGGCAATGTTAAAATTTCTATTAACTAATTGTTTTATATGCTATTTTATATGACTCATTTTCAGCTTTATTTTCTAAACTACAATAAATGTTTTATTTTAATTAGAAAGATCTTACTAAAAATAAAGTGACAAAAAGGAACAGGAAGAAAAGCCTGCTCAACTAAAATAGCATAAAATTTATTCTTGTGTGAAAAAAATATTAAGAACAAGATTTTCTCCCTTGAAAGAAAATAAAAGCTGAAGTTATTTCTCAAGAAATTAAATAAAGCAAGCAGTAATGCTGAATACTTGTAGGGTTATACATGTACTCTTTTTGTCCATAATCACCCCAAAATGAAGTCAACTTGAAGCCAGGTCCATGTCTACTTTGCACATCAACTTGTATACAACACCATGTACTGAGCAGGCAGCCAGTCATCACAGCCAACAATGCAGTAGTTTGTCACTTAGATGTACCAATAACTGAATCTATTACAAATAACAGTATCTGCTCAGGTGACTTTTGGGAGGTAGGGAAGGATTTTGGAACAGCATCTTACTAGGTAGCCCTGGCAGGCCCTGAACTTGTTGTAACCCTCTTGCCTCTGCTCTCAAGGGCTGGGGTTAGTGGTGTGCACCACCACATCTGGCTATAGGATATTCATGCAATGAAAAAAATCTGAAAGGGGCTGGAGAGATGGCTCATGGACTGCTCTTGCAGAGGACCAGGGTTCAGTTCCCAGTACCCACATTGTGACTAACAACCATCCATAACTCCTGTTCCAGGGGATCTAACGCCCTCTTCTGACCTCTGCAAGCATTGCATGTATGTGGTGCATTTGAATACACGTAGGCAAAGCACTCATGCACTCATACACTCATACACATTAAAAATAAATAAATAGGGGGCAGGAGAGATGGCTCAGCAGTTAAGAGCACTGGCTGCTCTTAAGGAGGACCTGAGTCTGGCACCCAGCACCCACATGGGTGGTAACAATCATCCATAACTCCAGTTCCAGGGGACCCAACGTCCTCTTCTGATCTCCACAGGCACTGCACGACATGGGTGCACTTATATACAAGCAGGGAGTACACTCCTACACTGGGGGAGAAGATGCACAGCTGTTACTTTCAAAACCTGGAACTGTAGAGAAGACCTCTTCAAAGAAAGGTAGCATGAAAATAGTGTTCTCTGTGCAGCAGTGAGTTCAAATTCACAGTCATGATTCTTACAAGGGAAGGAAGAAGCAGTGACACCCAGGACAGGGCCCTTTACCTGACAGTTTCCAGTTTCAAGTCACTTTGTTGCTGTTTTTTACCTACACTAAACATTTTTAAAACTTCTCTGTGAAAACAAGGCAGGGAGCAAATTGCCCTGGGTAAACGCTGAGAATGGATTAATTCACGACTCTACAGACTTTTAAAGCTCCCAGTTGAGTCTGAGTATCAGTGACTTGACAGTGAAATTACATGCCTGTTTTTAAAACCCATCTGTGGAGTTAGCAGAAAAATCTGAGGAGAACTTTTTAGTAGATAGCTGGGAAGACTTGAAACAGGTGGTTTGGGCTGTTTTTTTAAGTTCAGCTTTTACATTTGAAGTTATCGTCATTGCTGATGCAATAAAATAAGGCTATATTTAGTCATTTGAGGAACTTTTACTTGCTTAATACACCTAATGTATTAGCTTGGAATATTTCAATGTAAGAATTCTAAAGAGTCTAAGCAGAATTTAACTTTTTTAGAAGTATAGGCATTTTCTTAAAATGAGAAAAATACATTTATTAAAAATTTGCATCTGTAAATACAGTCTACACTTGGTGAAATGGTACACAGGTATTTTGCTGATGAAAAGGAAATTATCTCACTAGATTCATTTTGAGACTCAAAGAAAGAAATAGAAATGAAACAGGACAGTAGGAGCAGTTTTGTTTCCAAATATCCTTTCATAATTAAATTTTCGTCCGTATTTCACTCATATCAAAACAAAACAAAACAAAATCAAAATAATTAAAAAATAAATTTGTTTTCTAAAAAACCTGGAAAAGCACCAGGTTTTTTAAACTGGAGAGAATAATGTCTTATCTGTGACAAAGAAGAAGTGACATCAGGCAGGCAAAGCATGTAGGCTACTATGGCAGGGTGCCCTGTCCAACTTAACTTCAATCTGCTCAGGCAAGATCCCTACTTACCTCTTTCTGAAGGTTAGACAGCTGAGATGAAAGGCTCTCGATCCGCATACGGCTCTCCATCAATTCTTCCCTGGCACTGTTGACCGTAGAAGTGTTCATCTCTGAGGACAGTCTGGCATTCTCGAGCTGGAAGAAGTGGGAAGTCACCATCAGTCCTACCTAGTCTATCAGAACTAGCAAATGAGGAAGCATGACGCACCTCAAGGCATTGCAAATCTAAGTTCTGCTGGTAACTGGCTGATGAAACACAGGAAAAGCATCTTCAATTTGCTGAAATTTTCATTACCTTAAGCCTGTCTTTTAGGCTCACTTCTAAAAATGTGTTAGCAATTTTAATAAATTAAAATTACCAGTCAATTACCCAGTTTATTTCGTCAGCATTTTATACACTAAAACTTTACTGCCTACATAACATTGCTAATAAGGAAACAACAGTAGAAACTTGACTATAGTGATATTTGTAGGAAAATAAATATTCCAAACCCACCAAATCTGCAGAATACATTTCATATTAGATAGAAACACTTCCTTTCAGAAGCAAAAGCAGGCCCTCAGATAAAAATTTTTTTTTTTTTTTTTTTTTTTTGGTCTTTGAGACAGGGTCTCCCTGTAGCCCCAGCTGTCTTGGACCAAGTAGGCCTCAAACTCAGAGATCCACCTGCCTCTGCCTGGGATTAAAGTGCCTAGGAGTGCTGGAATAAAGGTGTGAGCCACGACTCTCAGCTTTCCCTGATTTTCAGACCACAGTCTGTGATGGATCTTCCTTCAGCGCCTTCACTGCCTAGCTGAATGCCCAACGCGCACCACGTGCTAGACAACTGAAGGAGTTCTTTATAAGCTCGCTCACATTCAGAGCCATTTACTGCTTCATCTAAATGGCTAAAACACAACATGAACTGTTTGAGACCAAGCAATGGAAATTAAATAACTCCATGGTCCTAATTTTCTAAGTTTGCCTCTAACTATTTTTATTCAATCACACATTTAACACACAGGGTAAAATCATGAGCAAAACCTAAGCTTTTTCTATGAGCTATGTGTGCAAATGTGACATCGCCATACTTCCTAATGGTAGTTTGGCCCCTGAACAAAACACCCAAGGGGAGTGGCACATCTACACAATGCTCATGTGGAAGCCAGGAAAGGCATGTGTGGTGTAGCATCAGCAGTACGTGTTACTGAAGAAAAGCATTTAAGATGGCCAATGGAACAGATAAACCTTTGTTTCTAATAAAATTGAAATAACCTCATTGTCGAAATATTTCTACTAGCATTTAGTTTACATGAAACTACATTCAAATACTACCAATTTTATTTATTCATGGAGAACAAGGGAATCATTCTTAAAAGCTAGAACCAAAGCCACAGACGAGAGAGCACTCACTTTGGCATGGTAGGTCTGCTCCAGCTCTTCCTTGTACAGCCTCACTTGGGCGTCGTGCTGTTCTCTCATCTCATGAAGCGCTTGAGCCAGCTTGTACTCATACTCAATCTGACGCCCAGAATCCACCTCTACCAAGCGAGTCTCATGCTTTCTTCTTGTCTCATTGATCTCCTGCAAAGAGAAATACAGCGTAAAGCCAAGTTGCTTTGAACAGCGGCACTCATACAGGTCTGAGAGACCCAGGGCCATCTTCAAGGCCACCTGCAGCTTCGTACACCAGCATCCTTGTTTTCCTGTCCTGCAGCAGGCATGCAAACACACTACTGCCTCTTAGTTTCCAGGCAGAGTATTTCTGGACGTAATTAATGATATAAACGATCGTAGCTCAAGTCCTGGAAATTGTCCATCTCTTTTCAGGAACATAGCTATTTCATTTCTCTGAAGGCAAGGAATGGCCTGGATGACTTATTAAAGCACCATGCAACTGTGGGTAACTAGACAATATACATTAAATACTAAACACATTAGGTTTTCTAAATTGCTTTATTGACAATCCTATGGTCACCTCTGAAAAGAGATGGACAATGAAAGCTACATTTCCCACTCAGAACAAGTGTATATATGTTCAAGATAGAAACATAATAAAATTATTTTCTTAGACCAATATTAATGGCTTCTTTTACAATCTGATGTTTAGGTTATCAGTAACAATTTACAGTATCTTATTAATTTTTATTTTAAGAAACTGTCCAAATAACCTGCAATGGGAAATTTATAGCTAAGAACGTTAAGTCCACTAATAAATTTTTCCATTTTAGCATTTCACTATGCAAATATTTGTCTTTAATGGGAATGATTAAAGCCACAAGGGGGCACTATAACTCATTAATGTTGTCTATCTCTGGGGAACTCTGGAATTAAACCCAAGATCTCACATATGCCCCAGCCCTAAATGCATTTTTTGGTACATGTATTTTTCTGTATACCTTCCATGTTCTCTTAACCATTTAAGAGAAAAATGTACAAAATGAGAAAAATCAGAAAACCAGGGTTCAAAACCCAGTTCTGTTACCAACTTCCCAGAACTCAATCTGTTTAATGAAGCATATGATATTTAAATCGTGAAAACAGAGATGTGAGCTGTCCCCACTGGCTCCAAGTATTTGAACACCTGACCCCAGATGGTGCTAATTTGCACAAGTTTAGGGCGTGCAGCCTTACTGGAGAAAGCACGTGTGGGGAGAGGGGAAGACAGGCTTTGAGCATTTACAGCCTTGCCCCACTTCCAGTCTCAGTCGCTCTGCTTCCTCCAAGGGCTTGAAACGGTGAGCTCCCAGCTTTCTACTCGGCTGCCTCCCTCCTGCCATGCCTTCCCCCACCATTACTGACTCTTATCCCTCTGAAACTCCTTAAATAAAACTCCTCCTTCTACAAGTTGTCTTGATCATGGTGTTTATCACAGCAGCAGAAAGTAACTAAAATACAAGATGGAACAGGCCTAGTTCAGGAAAAACTAAGCCCCTACCAATGGATGTCCTTTGTCAACCTCCCTTGTTCTGTTTCCTTCCTTCCTCTTCTTTTCCCCCTAATGGCTCACAAGTAAGAATGTTTATTAATAGTGTCCTCAATGTTGGAAAAAGAGAAAATTAAGTAGTACTTCAAAATCATTCTCCAAAAGACAGCAGTCACATATTCAAAGACATGGCCACTTTAAATTAAATATTAAATTGTGTTACCATTGTTATTTTTCAATAATTTTATGTAGAAAAACATTTCTGGTTTCCACACCAATAACATTAAAATAACACGAATAATAATAATAAAGCAGGGACAATTATAACAAAGCAAAACAAAAACATTGAAAAATATGTTTTTATAAAGCAATACTTAAACAATTACACAATAATGCTTGCTATGGGTTACATGGAGCTTTCAATTACAGTATTTCATTTTAATTCTCATCACTCTTAGAGGAAAAATAGTATCAGTATAGTATCAGTATTTCTCCTGTTTGTTCTTTGAACGAATGCATGTGTGCATATGTGTGTTCACATGTGTAGGTACACATGTGTGGGTGCACACGGAGACCCAAAGTTAGCGTTGTTCATCCTCGTCAATCTCCACTCGCTGAAGCAGAGTCTCTCGCTGAGCCCCACGTTGTATTCAGCTAGTCTAGCTAGGTGGCTGCCCGAGGACCTCCATCTGCCCTCGTTTACATGGGTGCTGGGGGTCTGACGTCCAACCCTTGCAATTACTTGGCAAGTGCTTGATCTGCTGAGCAGTCTCCCTATTAGCATTTCACTTTAAATAACAAACTGGCTGAAACTGTCCCCAGACTCTGACTGCTTGTCCGGTTCATTTGACCAACCATACCTATTTTAATTACTGTTCTTTTTAAAATGAACAAATTCTTATTATTTTTCCTCCACCTTAAAACAAACTAAAAACATGTTTTTAATTGGTCTAGTAAATTTAAAAACATTGTTTCCAAAATTACACTACTTTGAAAAACACTTGAATACTTAATCGTTCATCTTCCACCCTTGGCTAATTCCAACCCTCTTCAGTTTTGAGGAACTGTCCCTCTCGTTTTCTTCCATGTTTTTACCACCTATTTCCCTCAATCACAGAAGTGAGGACCACAAGTGCTACTTAAACCTTACATCAGCTTAACCAGCTATAAATGCTGGGAGTAGCCAGACCTGATGGGGCTAATGACTGCACCCCTGGCACTCACACCTGTGTGTCCCTTTCCTCACAAGGTACCAGTCTACAGCAGGCAAGAGGAGAAGGATGTATGTCACTAGCAATTATGTTATTGAGGAAAACATGGCTTCTGCCTTGTCCTGCTCAGTCTTATGGCTCCCTTAGAAGAAAGCACATCATACCCTAAGTAGACATGTAGAGAAGACGGGTGATAAGAACTGAAGAGCCGTATGTCAACAGCCTCACAGTGATCTGAGGAGTTTCTTCTAGCCCAAGCTAAAGCCTGACTATAGGCTCAGGAGCCCATCTTCCAGATCCCTGACCTTTAGGCAGTGAGATGATAAAGGTATGGTTTTAAATTGCTAAATTTGGAGAGCACTGTTAGGCAGCAATAGATAATATCCTGGACAGTAATTAGCTACTCTGACAAAACCCTGTAACTCAAGTAAGTGAAGTCATTGTATGTTTCCTCTAGTGGCCTAAAGGTTTTAGGTTGAAGTACCTTGCAGCTTACCTGCAAAATAGCCCTTTATTCCCAAATCCTATCTTCTCTTTACCTTTTGTTTTTACCTTTATTTGGTGGTGGTGATGGTGGTGGTATGTGTGTGTATTTGTGTACGTGCAGGAAATTAAGTAGCGTGCCCACACAGAGGTCAGAGGACCATCTGAGAGAGTAGGTTCTTTCCTTCTATAACATGGGTTCTATTCTGGAGCTCAGACTTAAGTGGTACCCTCTAAGCCATCTCAAGAGCACAGATTGTTTTTTGAGACAGGTTCTCATATAGCCCAGGCTAAACTCAAACCCACTATACAGCTGAGGGTGACCTTGAACTGATTCTCCTGTGCTGGGATCACAGGTATGAGTCACCATGCCCAGTCTATACTTTTTCATTAAAAATAAAAGTTTTATATAATTACCTCTTCATACATGTTTTTACGAAACTCCAAGTCCTCGGTGAGGCTCTGACAACGATTCTCCAAATCCACTTTAAGCAAAGTTTCATCTGCTAACTGTTTTTTGGCAGCAGATAAGGAGGCTTCCAACTATTAAAAGAAAAATTCAAAATTACATAGCAATCATTTAGAAATAATTGTGAATCAAATCAAGTATTATAATTCCTATACATTTATCAATATATGATTATCTCATCTTAACCTTCACCTCAGAACTTCATGGTCATTTGCTGGTTCACCCACCCATATCAGTTCACAAATTAAGCTGTAACCCCAACTGGGAATAAAACAGGTCTCTATCCCTCACATTTCAACAATCAAACCAGAGGCCTGCTCAGTCATGACTGTGGGAACATAGTGCCAGATAGAAGAGGCCTCCCTTAGAGTGACAAGCACTCATGCTGTACAGCACTCATCAAAATTTTCTTTTTGCATCATATGGAGACTACTTGCAGAGTTGCACATCTGGTCAGACGCAGAGAACATACGTCTGGGAGATGCCCAGTACTAGGTGACACATCTGCAGTCAAATCTCTACAAGGCCCATGGAACACAGCAGAAGAAGGGGTAAAGAGGGGCTTAATGCACCCCTCAACTCTCACTAGTGAGGCTCCCTTGTACATCAGAGTGCGATGCAGAGAAGGCCACATCTGGCCAAGTTTTGGAGAATAAGAGACTACAGAATGTAGGATGGGATTCCTATACGGAACCTTACCCACCTATGGCTCAGGGACCATTGTGGAAGAGGAGACAGAAAGATTGTAAGAGCCAGGACTGGTTCATGATTACAGGGAGGTGGAGGCTTCCATCCAGGCCACTGAAGACTTGTTCATGTGAGCCTGTGGCAGTGGTGGCATCAAGCAAGGGACCCATGTTAGTTCAATTAAACAAGGGCCCAAAGGGGAGGAGAAAAATAGGTGGTGGGCCAGCACTAGATTAAGAACTGTTTGAGACTGAATGCTGCCAGATGAGGGAGAGTATGACTTACATACGACCACTGGATGGGCCGACTAGACTCCAGTGAACGCATTTACACTGAAGGATACTTGGGTATAAAACCTGAATGACTAGTACTCAGCATGTATGGCAGAGTGCATAGGGTTCAGTGGGGGGATAGGGAGAGGCATGGATGGATGGATGGATGGATGGATGGGGAGGGAGGTCTGGATTTCGGCAGAAATATATGAAATTTAAAAAGCTCAATAAAAAAATTAAAAAAAAAAAAATCAAACCAATGGTTTTTACCTAACCACTTTTATTTTTCCTGTGTGCAAAGGACAGCATTATATCTCTTTTCCCACTTCACACTTTGGTGTAATAATACAACCTTTGAAAACAGGAGACAGAATGAGTAGGCCCACAAGACCAGAAGAGCAACAAGAGCTATGTATCCAGACAGAAGGAATAACTAAGAAGTGATCCTGCTTTGCATGATTCCTTAAGAAAGCCACCAAAACACTCAAATAAGGGGCTGGAGAGATGGCTCAGGAGTTAAGAACACTGGCTGCTCTTTCAGAGGTCCCAGGTTCAGTTCCCAGCACCTACATGTCAGCTAACAATCATCTCTGACTCCAGTTCCAGGGGATCTGATGCCTTCTTCTGGCCTCTTCAGGCACTACCTGTATGTGGTGCACTTATATACATGTAGGCAAAACAGTCATATGTTTATATAAATAAAAAAATGATAAATATCCTCAAATTTTCAAAAAAGAAATAAAATCAATCAAGCCAACAAACCATGGCTTAAGACCTGCCAATTAACCTGTCATGTATGGATCAGAGCACATCTCACCTGGGCGATCTGGTCTTTCAGGTCTTCCAGATCCCCCTCTAAACTCTTTTTGTCACCAAGAGCAGTGGCCAGAGCTGCATCTTTTGAGTTCAGTGCGGCTTCATATTCTCGAAGCTTGATCTGGGCTCCGTTAAGATCAGATTCCTTCTTAGCATAGCTGTAATATGTGGAAAAACATAGACAATGTTACAACCCTGCCTTAGGCCTTCTCCTTGACTGAAGAAGTAAAGCTGGCAGCTTATAAAGACTGCCTGAACCCACTGAAATTACAGAAGCCAACCCAGGAGCATTAGATCAAGAGCGCTCTGGTAACTAATGACTTGGAACAAAGAAGCCCATAAGACGAGTCTCTGAATGAGAAAACATTGTTTATAAAGAGGCAAATTAAGGGGGCTGGAGAGATGGCTCAGCAGTTAAGAGCACTGACTGTTCTTGCAGAAGACCCATGTTCAATTCCCAGCACCCATATGGCGGCTAACCACCATCTATAACTCCAGTTCCAGGGGATCCAACGGCCTCTTCTGTCCTCCACTGACAATGCATGACATGGGTGTGCCTACCTATATGCAGGTAATATACACATAAGATACAAATAATAAATAAGATATTTAAAAGGGGGGCACATTAAGACAAAAAATGTTTATATTAATACAGTACCTACTATAAACCAAAACATACAGAAAAGACATAAAACAAAATCAAATTGAGTAATGAAATATTTTAAGAATTTTGTAACAGTGGTATACAGAATTCCCTTGATATTAATAAGAACTGATGCTAAGGGGCTTTATAAGCACCCTCTGTTCCAAACCCACATAAGAGCTTTCTAAATATTTTGAGGAAAAATTAACTACCAGAAAATGAGGTATGTTTTTCTTTTAATACTACTTGTCCATTGACTGAGGTTTATTAGCTGGGTGTGGTAGCACATGCCTTTAATCCCAGCACTTTGGAGGCAGAGGCAGGCAGATCTCTGTGAGTTTGAGGCCAACCTGGTCTAATAGCAAGTTCCAGGACAGCTGGAGCAACCAAAAGACCCCCCCCCCCGAAAAAAAAAAAAAAAAAACTTAACTGGAGTCTACTTATTAAATGGAGCTCAACATTAGAAAATTAAAATTCTTTAAACTTTTTTTTTGAGACAGGGTCTCACTATGTAGCCCTAGCTAGCCTGAAACTTCCTATAAACACCAGGGTAGTCTCAAACACAGAGATCTGCCTGCCTTAGCCTCCCAAGTGTGGGAATTAAAAGTGGGCACCTGGTGAATAATTATGTGAATTATATTTTAAAGGATGGTATTTTGGGGGGTGGGGGGGTCTTTCTGAGACAGGGTCTTCCTGTAGCCCCAGCTGTCCTGGAACTCACTATGTAGACCAGGCTGGCCTTGAACTCACAGAGATCCGCCTGCCACTGCCCCACAAGTGCTAGGATTAAAGGCGTGTGCCACCACGCCCGGCAGGATGGTATTTTTATCAGTTAAATAATTCTTTATTATTAGTTATTCAAGAAAAGCCTTAATTAAGTATACCAAAATTCTGAATACTTCTTAATTAAAACTGCTACTGTAGCCTGGGTGTGGTGGTGCATGCCTTCAGTCCTACCTAGCATTCTGGAAGGCAGGCGCAGGCAGACCTCTGTAAGTTCCAGGTCAGCCTGGTCTACATAGCAAGTCCCAAGCCAGTCAGGACTATATAGTGAGTTTGTCTTTAAAAAACAAGGGGGGGGGGGGGGGGTGGGGGGATTTCTAATATTAAAAAAAAAAAAATGGCTCACTGACCAGAAAATATAAGAAAAGACTTCTTACCCATTGTAGTATCACATATATAAAATTTCAAGGTTTTTTTTTCCCTCCCCCTAAATCCTGTATTTTTCAGAACCACAAGATGGCAGACTTGCTTTAACTGAAAACTGGTCTAGAGACAAGAGAATCCCACATTCACAATTTATAGTATCAGTCTGGATTAGTCAAGCCCTGTATCTCTACAGGAATACAACACAAAAGCTTGTCAAGAAGCCACCAGTGTATCCCATCATGAAATGACTAGAAGTGAAGTCAGATCCCTATCAAGCACACCCACGACTGAAGTCTTTGACTGAAGTCTTTTTATCTTTTGAGGCCGTATCTCACATAACAGGTACTGGCCTGGAACTAGGTAGTCAAGGATGACCTTGAAATCTGATTCTCCTACCTCTACCTCCTAGTGCTGGGATTATAGATATGCACCATCACATCCAGTTTTATGCAGTGCTGTTCCGAACCTAAGACTTCATGCATGCTAGGCAAGCACCCTACCAACTAATATTCCCACCCCTAAAGTCACACTCTACAAAATATTATGCAATATCTACAAAAGCTACTGAATCAAAATTACAAAAACTAGTATACCACTACCTCGTGTATAAATCAGAGATCAGAATATGATGCTTCGTGTCCCTGGCTTCATGTACCTACCTGTATGCAGTAGTCTATAAAATGAGCAAGTTCTATGAAGCATGATTATGTATTTAATATTTAATGACATTGATGTAATGAGGTAATACACATGTAGAGCTCAAAACTCAGTGTTCTATCAAAAGAAAGATTCAGTGCAACACCTTGTGGAATGCAGAAAATGTGAAATGCTAAAGACTAATCTAAGACAGCACATATACATGACTAGAATATAGTGATTTCTTCCACAAAAAACAAAACCAAGTAAGACACAGAATGGAGGGCTCTGAGCCACTCAGTGCTACAGTTAAAATTTTATGGGAGCTTTAAGGTAAATCGTGATAAATGCTGAGACTGTCTATTACAGTCAAATTCTTAGTCACTTAAAACATGTTCTATGAAAGTATAAGCCACCTCCTTAGAAACATGGGCTTAAAGATCTGACTTCCACCTTACCAAGCAAAGTAAGCAGGCATAAATCAGAAGCTAGAAACATGCTCACAGTTTAAAAAAAAAAAAACTGAGGCCGGGAGTAGCTGGCCTATGCCTTTAATCCCACCACTCCAGAGGCAGGCGGATCTCTGTGAGTTCAAGGCCAGCCTGGTGAGTTCCAGATTAGCTGGGACTACAGAGAGATCCTGTCTCAAAAAGACCAAAAAAATTTTTTTTCCCCACTTCTGAGTATGGTTGGGTAAATTGTTATATTTATATATGCAACAAAAGTAACCTTGTATGTCCCATAGTCAAGTAAAAAGAGTTTAAAACACTTGGCCTTTTTTCCTCCTGAAGTATATAAAAAGATCTATAATAACACTTCCCAGAGAAATGCTATTGGCAGATTTTTGGAGTATGTACAGGATTAGAAAGGTTTTTATCAGTTTTGGGGGTTCTGGGGTGTGTGTGTATGTGTGTTTTGTTTTTGTTTTTAATACAACAGTCCATCAAAAGATCTGTTTAGAAGGTGAGTGAAGTGGTAAGCCTCTAGGTAGTTATAGAACCAAACTTATCCAAGACCCAATAGATGGAAATTGACCCTACAAGTCGCCATGGTCGGGCTCATACATCAAAGACAGTGATGAGCACTATATTACACCCCACAAAGGGCTCCTGCAATTACTTCCCTTGGTACAAGGTCTGGTAGTTTGAATGAGGAATGTCCCCAACAGGCTCCAAGGATTTGAACATTTTGTTCCCAGTTGGTGAGACTATTTGGGGGAAGTTCAGGAGGTATGGCCTTGCTGGAGGAAGCATATCATCAGAGGTGGGCTTTATTTAGCCTTGCCATTTCCAGTTCTGGCTCTCTTGGCTTCCTGTATCTGCCATGCCTCCCCTCGCATGATGGACTCTTATTCCAGTAGATTCTTCCTTCAGTAAGCTGCCTTAGTCATGGGCTTTTTTTTCATTCACAGAAACAGAAAAGCAATATATACAAGGTAATAATTCCTTCTCACAGAAGGCTATGAATGAAATGTGTGTTTGTTTTTAATTGTACATGAATACTAATATGCACTTACATGCAAGGTACACTATAGGTTAGAGACAGAAAGGAGGGCTCAGTCAAGGTCCTAAATCTTGGTATCTATTCATTTAACTAAGCAAACATTACTGAATATTTACTATGTGTTTATATAAAAAAAAGAAAGATGGGCTAGAGAGATAGCTAGCGGTTAAGAGCACTGACTGTTCTTGCAGAAAACCTGGGTTTGAATCCCAGCACTCACAAGGCAGCTAACAACTACCGTCTGTAATTCCAGTTCCAGGGGAATCCAACACCTTCTTCTGACCTCTGCTGGAAATGCATGACACAGATTCATTTAAGTACATGTAGGCAATACATTCATATAGGTAAAATAAAAACAATGAAAAAAAAGCTTTTATATTAATGTATTTCCATATCAAGCGAGAGCTCTGAGGGCAAGGCCTCTTGTTATTCCTGAATTTTCTATACAGAAAACCTATAGATGATGATCTTGCTAAATGGTCAATGAATCTGAGACTGTGGCGTATTGGTAACAGACTACATACTTGGCATGCACAAAGCTGTGGGTTCAACTCCCAGTTCCAGAAAACACCCTCCCCAAAGTCTCATCCAGATCTCTTAACCTACATGAAATATGTCTTTTCCAAGAAGAAAAAAATAATAATAATAACTGAGATACTCTTATCATCTCTGTAATTCACTCTCCTAAAGGCCCTCCCTAACACCCTGCCAATGTTGATGAATCATGAAAACATTCTTAGGATTACACCCATCCCCAGACAAGAGCCATGAATCAGTGAGTTCTATGTCAGATGATAAGCCAATACCAAGGGCACATGGAGGCCATGCAGAAAGGCTGAACGTAATTCTGTCACAGATTTCTGTGTTCTTATTTTTCATTCATTAGACATGGCATAGAAAGTTCAAGTGCTATCAGCACATAGTCAAAATGTAAAAACTTCAGAACTGACATTCTAAAACACATACTTATTTGCTATCACTTAGCAGTGTCATATCTGACACTGTCACAAAAAACAGCAATTCAGACAGGAATCCAATTACTAGGCACTATTACTTAAGGTGTTAGAACACATTTTTCATTGAATATTTCTTTTTTGTATTTTTTCTACTTCTTAAAATATTTTACTTATTATTTTTATTTTATGTGTATGAGTATATTGCCTGAGTGCATGTAAGTATATCCATGTTGTATAATGCCCAAGGAGGAACTGGAATTACAGACAGTTGTCCGCTGCCATGTGGGTGCTAGGAATCAAACCTGGGTCTTCTGCAAGAACAGAGACCACTTAACCACTGAGCCATCTCTCCTGGCCCAGTAACTTTTTTAATTCACTTTTATTGTATGTGTATGACTGTTCTGTTTGCATGTATATAATGCACCTGTGTCATGCCATGCCTGCAAAGGCCAGAAGGTGTCAGATGCCCTGGAACTGGAGTTACTGATGGTTGTTAGCTGCCATGTGAATGCTGGGAATGAAACCTGGGTCCTGTGTAAAAGCAGCCAGTGCTCTTAATCCCTGAGCTATCCCTCCAGCCAAACTTTGACTATTTCTTGACTAAAGATTTGTTAGGTTATTGATCTGCCTAATTCGACTACTTCTACCTCCAGACAGAGACCTTAGTGTTTACAATTAAATTTAGCCATGTAAACCTAATATGAGAAATATGCACACTCCTGAAAACAAGTCATAAAACATACCAACTTCCTTTAGCTACTTTACACAAGAACCAAAACTTCAGCTGCAAGCAGGAGATAAGCAGTTTCATAAAACACAGTTGGCAGGTTATCCTAATGAAGAACTTACACCCCTCACAAAGCTTTCATCTCAAGAAAGCTGAATTGCAACAGAAACAGTAAGTAACTAGGTCTAATCAAATATGTGATCACTAAAGAAATAATCAGCTAGGTGGGATCATTCACTTTCCCATTAACATTCCAGGCCAGCTGGGGCTAAATAGTAAGACCCTGTATCAAAAAAAAAAAAAAGAATGGGGGGAGGGGAGAGGAGAGGAGGAGGAGGAGAGGAAGCACCTGGCATGGCCCCAACCCGAGGGAGGCAGAGGGGCAGATGGGCAGGAGCAGAGGATCTCTGTGAGACTGAGGCCAGCCTGGTCCACAGAGTGACTTCCAGATGGGCTGGGACTAGGGAGACCAGGAAGGAAGGAAGGAAGGAAGGGAGGGAGGGAGGGAGGGAGGGAGAGGGAGGGAGGGAGGGAGGAAGGAAGGAAGGAAGGAAGGAAGGAAGGAAGGAAGGAAGGAAGGAAGGGGGGAAAAAGAAAGCAAAAGTTTTTAGGAAAATGTTTCATTATTAGGTAATAACTCTACAGTGCATTTTCCTAAATCACATCACTTTTTTTTTTCTTGCTTGTTTCTTTGTTGTTGTTTTTATTTTTTATTTTCTAAGACAGTCTGGCTGGCCTCAAACTCACAGAGATCTGCCTCCCAAGTGCTGGAATTAAAAGTCTGTGCCACCATACCCAACCAAGTTTTTAGGAAAATGTTTCATTATTAGGTAATAACTCTACAGTGCATTTTCCTAAATCACATCACTTTTTTTTTTCTTGCTTGTTTCTTTGTTGTTGTTTTTATTTTTTATTTTCTAAGACAGTCTGGCTGGCCTCAAACTCACAGAGATCTGCCTCCCAAGTGCTGGAATTAAAAGTCTGTGCCACCATACCCAACCCCATACCACACATTTAGTATCTGGAAAATCATTCAAAACCTACTAAGTATCTGACAATAATAAAATACTTGAAAATGAACTGGTAAGAATATCCTAACATTTTCCCCCCTGATTTCTTGAGACAGGTTTCACTGTAGAACAGGTTAGCCTTTTATCTCTATATAAACAAGGCTGGCTTTGAACTCATCCTTCTGCCTCCACCTCCCAAGTACCGGGATTACAGGCAAGCATGCTCTGCCATTTATAACATAATAGTAAATGTGGTGGCGGGGAGTGACAGGACAGTTAAACAGGGAACAAGGAATACTTATGAAACAAAATTTGTATAAAACAACCCAATAGGTCGACTTCCAGGAACAAATACTTAATAAGAAGTGAGGTATTGTGAGGGGCACAGGCCTATCACAACAATCCAAAGACTGAGGTCAGAGGATGAGAAGTTCAAGTCAGCCTGATCTTATTTGCCCCACTTAAGTGAACATAATTAGAAGCTCTTTAAGGAATTGTTTAGTATAGTATAAGAAAAATATTGCCCTTCTATTAACATTTTCTTTAGTGTCAATGACTGACAAATGCTCATCTGGATGAAATTTCTAGTTTTACCAGTAGCACACTACAAATGAATAATTTTCAAAGAGAATGGCTCAGTGGGTAAAAGCATTTACTGCTCTTGCAGAAATGGATTCTGCTCCCAACATTCACATCAGGTAGCTTACAACCACCAGTAACTCCAGTATCTGATGCCCTCTGGCCTCCACAAGCATCTACATACATGCACTATACATAAACACACAGGCACACACCTACACATAAACACATCTTTTAAAAAAAAATCAATGAGGGGCTGGAGAGATGGCTCAGCAGTTAAGAGCACTGACTGTTCTTGCAGAGGACCCAGGTTCAGTTCCCAGCATCCACATGGTGGTTAACAACTGTCAGTAACTCCAGTTCCAGGGGATCTGATGCCCTCTTCTGGTCTCTGTGGGCATTGTACAAAACAGGTGCACTTACATACATGTAGGCAAAAACACACTCATACACATAAAATAAAAACATAAAAATAAAAAATAAGTGATTCTCTAAATCATTCACACTGTAACTATAGCAAAGAATCTATGCTCACCTTTAGGCCAAGATCTCTAAATATGTTTAAGTTGGGTTCCTTTTTTTACATAAGCGCCATAATTTTTACTTTCTCAAGTACTTTGTTGTTCTTTGATTTTTCACATGAAAATAAATGTGTAAAAAGTTACACTAAGGGGTTGATGAGATCCTCAGCTGGTAAAGTGTTTGCCATGCACCGAGTTTGATCCCCAGCCACACACACACACACACACACACACACACACACACACACACACAAAAGCCTATAAAAAGTCAGGCATGGTGATTAGGGCTTCTAATTCCTGTGTTAGGGACAGGAAGATCCCTGGTACTTGCTGACCAGCTGCCCCAGCCCACATGGCCCACCCCAGGTCCCTCCCAGTGAGACTTCTGGCCTCCACATACAGACACAAAAAACACACATATATACACATGACATTAATACTCAGGATACTAAGGCAGGAGGATTGTGAGTTCAAGGTCAGCCCAGGCTAGTGTGAGCCTGTTTTAAAAAAAAAAAAAAAAAAATCAAAGACAGACCTGATGGCGCACACTGTACTGCTAGCATTCAGAGGAAGAGTCCTGAGGACTGTCACAAATTCAAAATCAGTCAGGTATAAGCAGCAAAAGAAGCAAGCTAAAGGTCAATCAGCTACATAGTGAAGCCCTAACTCATTTAAAAAGAAAGGCAATTAAAAACCTCAATTATAAGTGTCTGAGTTCATGGAATAGCTACATCTAAGAAAAAGGCATAAAGTTAATTTCTAAACATTAATATATATAAAATCTGCCCAAGATTTTTTTACTATGCTACATATGCAAAAGTATGATCAAGGTCAAAAAATTGTGTTCAAGAAATGTTTGCTAAATGAAAAAACCTGATTATAAGACCCTTCTTTCTCAGAAAAATTGTGTGGGGTGAAAGAAAAGCATAATTTTTTCACTGATACCCATAACCCAAATTGTTCTGTAAAAAAAGATTTTCAGGCTGGGCGTGGTGGCGCACGCCTTTAATCCCAGCACTCGGGAGGCAGAGGGAGAAGGATCTCTGTGAGTTCAGGGCCAGCCTGGTCTCCATAGTGAATCCAGGACAGCTGGGGCTACAGGGAGACCCTGTCTCAAAAAGAGCAACAACAACAAAAAATTTTCTAATCTCCACAAAACGATTTTTAAATCTAGGAAAATAGGCACATTGTATATGGAGAGCCAAGCCAATTCGGCCCAGCAGTCTGTGCTGTTCATATTTTAATCTACCATAAAGTTCTTCTGAACAGCTGTACACAGGCAGCTGAACACCTCAACACTAACATATTCATTCACATGACAATTAAAACATTTCCTAGGGATTTCTTCACAATCGGAGCTCAGAATCTACATGGTCTTTATTGTCTATCCACAGTCCCAGACTTTAAAAATAAACCTTGCGGGGGCTGGAGAGATGACTCACAGGTCAAAAGCACTGACTGTTCTTGCAGAGGACCTAAGTTTGGTTCCCACTACCCTCGTGGAGGCTAACATGCATTGGTAACTCTAGTTCCAGGGATCCAACCCCCTCTTCTGACCTCCACAGGCACTGCGCAACACAGGTGCACTTACATACATGCAGACAATATACTCATACGCATAAAAATTAAATTAAATAAATTAACTCTGGCCCAGCATGGTGGTACAGGCTTTTAATACCAGCATCCAGGAGGCAGAAGCAGGTAGATCTCTGTCAGATTAAGGCCAACCTGATCTACATAGTGAATTCTGGGCCAGCAGGGGCCAGGGAGACCCAGAGACCAAACTGAACCAAAATAAAACAAAAATTAATGTGCGTATAATTTCAGCACTCTGTAAGCTGAGGCAGGAGGAGAGCTGGAAGTTTAAAGCCAGTTTGAACTACACAGTAACACCTGGTTTCCAAAATAAATCTTTAAAACGAAATAATCTTGCTCCAAAGTCATTGATCATGTTCAATACTATAAAGAGGACAGGGATGTGATCTACAATATTTCTCATAAAGAAAATTAGTGAACTTTCCTGCAATTAAAATAAGTATACTCAACGAAATCCAGAAGTATCACAATTCCCATTAACAAAGGTCTCCTTCTGGAATATGCAGAGAAAGATACTATATAAATACAAAAGCTACAAAGGTGTTTAGTGGTAAAATAAACTGATCCAGCAATAAATTAGCAACAAATCCAATCAGAATCAAAAAAAAATTTTTTTTTGAGACAGGGTCTTCCTTGTAGCCCCAACTGGGATTAAAGGTCAGAGTCACCAAGTCTAACTGAATCAGTCAAATTCTAACAAATCAAATTAAAATTAGGAAACTACTATTAATACAATTGGAACTGGACCACAGTACCATTTTTTTGAACAACAAAAGTTCACTGACATAAAGTACAGGAGGAGGCAACACTTAACAGTCTTTTTTTGTTTTTTTGTTGTTTGGCTGGTTTTTTGTTTATTCGGTCCCAAACAGCCCTGAGTCCAGGCCCTGGCTTCTAAGCACAGTGTCCATAACCTTACTCAACACCTGGAGGTGTCCAGTGCTTTCCAATCCCCACCACTGGACTCCCGAACAGTCCTGCTTGCAACCTGGGCTCCGTTCCCACGCAGAGTGCTTCAGCAATCAATCGCCCCACAATCTTGTCCTGCTGCTGGTGGGAGCAGATTTCTGCACCTGAGTCCCAACTGTACCAGGCACCCTGTTCCTGAATGACCTACCCAGAATCTGAACATGTTTAGTAGGGATGCAATTTTTTCTCTAGAGCAGCAGCAGGTCCCCAGTTACCACCTGGCTCCCTCCCACAAAAGCAAGCACCCTGACTGAGTCCCATGGTGGACACTGAAGAAGCAGCCAAACAGTTCTAGAGTGGTCAGGGCAGGAAGAGACAAGAGTAGAGACCTGATGAAAGGCTGTAAGGAACCAAAGAATAGATCTTGCCGACAATTGTCGCAGAAGAGTTAGCTCCAGACAGCTGTCAAGTCTTCAGAGGCAAGGGTCTGAGAATCAAGGCCAGCAGTTCTAACACTGGCAGCTTTCAAGAGCCAAGCATCACAATTCCCAAAGCCTGCACAGGCAGTGTAACAGAAGGTGCCACTTGCCTTTGCCTACCTACTGACAGCACTGTTTGCCCAACATCAATGCTAGAGCCCATGGTTTGAAGAACATCTCGGATTTCCATCCAGGTAGGGCAAAAGAACCCTCAGCCTACTCAGTGTGACACCTCCACTCCAGTTTCCCACTCTGTTTGAAATACCTGTGGTTTCTTTCCACACTGGTACAAAGACCTAAGCAAACAGAAAATGAACCCAGAGCTCCAGCTCACAATGTGCTGCCCATCCTGGTATCTGCCACATCCTGACACAGGAGCTGCCTTCCCAGGTGCTGAGCAGTACCCACAGCATGAGTTTCTTGTGTACTTCCTGACCCCCAATGGCCATGAGCTAAATAAGCATCTACTCATAAATTTAAGAATAAAAGAAATTGGGCTGGGGATGGTGGCACACGCCTTTAATCCCAGCACTCAGGAGGCAGAGGCAGGCCTGGTCTCCACTGCAAATCCAGGCCAGCTGGGGCTACAGGGAGACCCTGTCTCAAAAAGACCAAAAAAAAAAAAAAGAAAAAAGAAATTGACTTTGGAGTAAACAGGGGTCATGAAGGAAACAAGGAGATAAAACTTCTGGATCCATGGAACAAGCTGCTATAGAGACATTAAAAGAATAAAAAGAAGTTATTAAAAAATTTAAATGATAGCAAAAATTA
>NW_008329666.1:2796642-2819061 GCF_000622305.1 Nannospalax galili
TTTATTATTTTTTATTGTTTTATGTGTATGCGTGTATTGCCTGCCATGTATGTAAGTGTACTCGTGTCCTGCAATGCCCGTGGAAGACAGAAGAGGCTGTCAGATCCCCTGGAACTGGAGTTATGGACAGTTGTTAGCTGCCATGTGGGTGCTGGGATTCGAACCCGGGTCTTCTGTAAAAATAGTCAATGTTCTTAACCTCTAAGCCATCTCTCCAACCCCAAGACTTTCTTATTGTTATGTGCTTTCTTGTTGTTTATTTGCAGCCCTGCCTGGCCCAGAACTTACTATACAGACCAGGCTGGCCCCAAACTCAGAGATCACCTGTCACTGCCTCCCAAGGGCCGCTTTCTTGTTGTTTATTTGCAGCCCTGCCTGGCCCAGAACTTACTATATAGACCAGGCTGGCCCCAAACTCAGAGATCACCTGTCACTGCCTCCCAAGGGCTGGGGCTAAGGGTGGGTGCCACCATGGCCAGAAAACGTTTTTTTGAAAAAATGAAAACCCAGGAGATCGATGTACAAATCTCAGTAGTAAAATGGGAGGGGAAAACTTCAATAAAAAAATTTAAGAAAAAATTAAGCCCTGAAGGGATATGAATTTTCAGAACAAAAAAAAGCCAACCAAATGACTAATGCAATGAATTCATGAAAAGTCCACACCAAGGAATATCCCTGTGTAATTTCAAACTAGACCAAAAACAAAATCTTATAAGCTTTTAAAATTTCCACTTAATGGGGCTGGAGAGATGGCTCAGCAGTTAAGAGCACTGGCTGCTTTGGCAGAGGACACAGGTTCAAATCCCAGTACCCAATGCAGTTAACAACCATTCATAACTCCAGTCCCAGGGGATCTGACACCTTCTTCAGACCTCCTTGGACACTGCCCAACACAGGCGTGCTTACATACGTGCAGGCAATACACTCATACAGATAAAAGTTAAAAAAATAAAAAAAAACAGCAAATGAGAAAAATGTCAAAATAGACTACTCAAAACCCATGGTTTGTAATCAGAATACCTACCATTAGTAACAAGCAATAATTAGTACCTCACTCAATAATAATATGACCCAGACAGCCACTTTAGTTATCATAAGGGATGTTAGCTGCCATGTGGGTGATGGAATAGAACCCAGTCTTCTGCTTTTAACCACTCAGTCACCTCTCCAGCCCCAAAAGGTAATATCTTAATCTATGCATCTTTGGGAGCTTTGAAGAAATTTTACTCCTTGAAAAAGGAGCTAGCTGGAAACTCTGCACCTGTTATGTTATGTTTAGCAATAAAGCATAGGCTGAGTGAAGAAAGAAAGAAAGAAAGAAAGAAAGAAAGAAAGATCCGATACCGTGGCCAAAGAAATGAAAGAAAGAAAGAAAGAAAGAAAGAAAGAAAGAGAGAGAGGGAGAAAGAAAGAAAGAAAGAAAGAAAGAAAGAGAGAGAGAGAGAGAGAGAGAGAGAGAGAGAGAGAGAGAGAGAGAGAGAGAGAGAGAGAGAGAGAGAGAGAGAGAGAGAGAGAGAGAGAGAGAGAGAGAGAGAGAGAGAGAGAGAGAGAGAAAGAAAGAAAGAAAGAAAGAAAGAAAGCCTGTCTCCTGGGAGGCTGGATGTGGTAACACAGAGCTTTGACCCCAGCACTCCAGGTGGCAGAGGCAGGCAGCTCTCTTGTGAGTTCATGGCCAGCCTAGTCTGGTCTATAGAGTTGTAGGTCAGCTAGTGCTACATAATAGGGAGGGAAGGAGGGAGGGACTCTGTCTGTCTGAGAAAACAGCTGAAAAAATAGCTCAGCTGGTAGAGTGTGCATGCCTATAATGTCAGAGAAAACAAGAGATAGGAGAATGGATGGAGCTTGCTGGCCATCAACCTAGCTCCAGGTTCAGTGAAAGACTGTCACAAAAGGTGTAAGATGGAGAGTGATGGGAGACAATTCAAGCTTTCCTCTGTGCGCACGCGCGCACACACACACCCCCCCACACACACACAAAGAATGTAGGTGAGCAGTAGAGCACCTGTCCAGTTTCCCAGCACATACAAAGCTCTGGTTCAAGCATCAGCACCAGCACCAGCACCACAAAATGGAAGGACTCCTTTCCTTCACTGCCAACATTCTTAAACAGGGGTGGGGGAGAAACGACTCTTACCTCTTTTCCCTCAGCAGTCAAGTGAAGCTCCTGGCTTGTTCCACTGCTTTTCAGAAGCATTAGGCTCTCCACCCAACTGAGAATCAATTCCCAGGCCAAAGTCAATGGATACACTTTAGGCCTTATCAAACAAACAAACAAACAAAAGTCTTGCCCTATGATTCAACTCATTTCCTGCCTCTCTGATAGTACATATCATCTCCACTGTGGGTTTTTTGTCTTCTTTGAAGATATTTTCAGTATCTCAGAACTCCAGATTGCTAGCTGATCTCCGTGGCAAAGTGGAACAAGCATCACTAACTTACTACTCCCCAGAGTATGACCCTCCAAAACATTTCCTGCCCTAGCCATCTCCACAATGTCTACCCAGGTTCCTATGCATGGAAGCAGTCTCCCTAGACTCCTCTCCAATCCCCACATTCACTCAAGACTTGGGGGGGGGGGGGGCACAGAGTCGCCCTGTAGCTCCAGCTCACTATGTAGACCAGGCTGGCCTCAATCTCAGAGATCTGCCTGCCTCTGCCTCCAGAGTGCTAGGACTAAAGGTGTGAGCCACAACCCCTGGCCCAATTTAGGGCCCCTTAAATCCACCTTTTTTCCCACTATTAGCCTTAGGGGACAGCCATGTTCCTCCAGAGCACCAGGTGGCTACTGCTACCACAGCACTTACTGACTGTACTAGTCCATTTACAGCATCACAATACTGTAATACTGGTTTTCTGTCTTCCCCACTAGACTGTAAGCAACTTATCATGGGGATAGTGTCCCAATATCTATTCCCACCACCTGCTTCAAAGATCTAGCATACAGATCTGCTCCTGTATGTGCTGAATAAAAAATGGAAGCACAGTTCTAGCATGAGTGTCAAAGATTTATAGCAGTATTAATTTCTTTTAAATTATTAAGGCATCGAGTAAAATAGGAAGGTAGCTTTCTTTAAAAAAAATATTTTATTATTTTTATGTGTATGTGTGTATTACCTGCATGTAGGTAAGTGCACCCATGTCGTGCAATACTGTGTAGGTCAGAAGAGGCTGTTGGATCCCCTAGAACTGGAGTTACAGACAGTTGTTAGCTGCCATGTGGGTACTGGGATTTGAACCCGGGTCTTCTACAAGAACAACCAGTGTTCTTAACTGCTGAGCCATCTGTCCAGCCCCAGGAAGGTAGCTTTTTAAGGAAAGATAAGAGAAACCTCAGGAATTCACCTTCACCCATTCCTTATTAGCAAATGACATCCTTAGCATTTCTAACAGCATTTAAGTCTCTGTACCCTGCTGAAATCCAAAATTACTTCCCTGGACACTATCAACTAACACTGAAAAACACATGGCTGATATCATGCCAGAGCAGCACCCAAAGGACCCTGAGAGTCAACTGTCCTGCCCTAGTCCAAATGACAGGTGGCAGTGCCCTGTGAGCTTGCTTCCTGTCAGGAAATCTGGAAACTTCTGCCAAGTGGCACTGCCACAATTAAACAGGCAGCGTGTCAAAACCCTGACCAGGGTGTTAGGCAGAAGCTCCAGCTACATCCCTACCATCATTCACCCACTAAGTAACCCAGACAAAACCTCAGAGACTGTGCTCTTACTCATCAACAGGGTTATCACAGGGCTTAAATGATAGTATCGGTGAGCCTCTAGTACAGAAGCTGGCAGCCAGAACAGAACAGAGGGAAGTGTCAGCATTTGTCCAGCAATGCACAAGTCTTTCAATCCCTCTTGGCTGCATTTTCTTTATCTTCAGAATGAGCTGATTAGAGCAGAAGCACTAAAGACCCCTCCCAGAAGTTAAAACTGCCAGAATTCTATGATCAATAAATCCAAATGAAGTGAAAGCAAAACAATAAAATTTTTAACAGAGTAGGAGATTAGCTAGGGAAAACCATATGACCAAAGCCTCAACAAAACTCCAGACTGTGATCCCAGGGTAGAATCTTTTCATTCCTTTGAAAGCACATAAATATAAACATAAAAATGATTGAGAATTGGAACTTCCAGAAATAAACATTAAACTCTTCCTAACAGGACACGGAAACTCATCCACTGCTTGGTAGCAACAAATATTGGTAAAACCGCCATGCCTTTATCCATTGGCTAATACTTAACCAGCATATTAGGCAATACTTAACCAGTAAACTGATCTTGCCAGCCTGAAGGCTCCTGGCTGTTCATGCTGCTCACTGGCCTCATGAGCCTCAGGTTGACAGTATCTGGCTAACTTCAGTTAGTACAAAGCTTATTTCCTTGGTCACAGCAAACGAAGGGGTCAGCAGAGGCTATCCTGTCATATCTTAAAAATGTGCTAACTCAGGCCAGGCATGGTAGCCCATGCCTTTAGTCCCAGCACTTGGAAGGCAGAGGCAGGCGGATCTTTCTGAGTTTGAGGACAGCCTGGTCTACATAGTGAGCTCCAGGACAGATGGGGCTACAAAAAGACCAAAAAAAAAAGTGCTAACTCATGGCTAGACATATTTACTGCCAGGGAAAAAATGCCCAAAAGCATTGCTTAAGAAAATCACCTATCTACATTATTAGCTCCTTTTTTGTTAATGACACATGAATTTTCAGAATTCTTTTTATGTGTTTTAACATTTTTCTCCAATGTTTTTAACATTTATTTCGGGGGAGGATGAAGGTCGGAGCACAACTTGTAGGAGTCAGTTCTCTTCTACCATGTAGACTCTGGGGAATCAAGCATAGGTAAGAGCCTTTACCCATAGAGCCAGACTGCTGGCCTTTATTTTTTGAGACAATGTCTCTTGATGTAGCCCAGACCATCTTTAAACTCTCAGTGATCCTCCTATCTCTCAGGTTCCTGAGTCCTGGGGTTACAAGCATGAACCATCATACATGGTTCTCAGAATTCTTTTTTTATTAATGTGTTTGTATGTGTGTGAAAGAGAGAGAGACAGAGAGACAGAGACAGAATGAATATGAATGCATGCACATGTATGTGTAGGTGCTGATAACCCCAGAAGAAAAAGTCAGATCCCCTGGACCTGGAGGTACAGGCAGTTTGTAAGCTGCTTGACGTGAGTACTGGGAACTGAACCCAGGTCCTTTGGAAGAGTTGTAAGTAATCTTAGCCACTGAGCCATAACTCCAGCCTCTTTCTTTTTTAATTCTTAAAAGATTTTTTTTTTTTGTACTTTATGAGTGCTTTGTAAGCGTACCATGTGCATGCAATGCCCAGAGGCCAGAACAGGGAGTCAGATCCCCTGGAACTGGAGTTACACAAAGACAGGAATTAGCTGCCACGTGGGTACTGGGAACTGAACTCAGATCCTCTGCAAGAGCAGTAAATGCTCTTAATTGCTAACACCTCTCCAGCCCCAGCCCCAGAACTCTTAATTCTAGGAGACAGATGAGTAATTTTTACTTTCTTCTTGGTATTCATCTTTGTTTTCTCATTTCCTATCTTTTGTACAATTTTATTATTTATTATTATGCATGTGTGGGTGTGTGCAGGCACATGTGTGCCAATGTGTGAAGACCATAGGATAGCATTCAGGAGTCCTTTCTTTCCTTCCACCATGGGTTGTAGGATTCCAGGATTGAACCCAGGTCATCAAGCTTGAGCAGCAAGCACATTTACCAGTCCTAAAAAACATTGCAATTACCAGCCAGGTATGGTGGTACATGCCTTTAGTACCAGCACTTGGGAGGCAGATGGATCTCTGTGAGGTCTATATAGCAAGATTTCAGGCCAGCTGGGGCAACAGGAAGACCCATCTCAAAAAGACAAAAAAAATTTTAACTCCCCAAATGTCAGCTAAAGTGTAATCGCCTTATCACACAGGTATATTATGGAGGCAGGTGGTAACATTCTGACTGGTAAATGCCTTTGGGTGCTAGAAGTAATGAGGATATCCAGTTAGACAAGGTCCCATTACCAGGTAACAGCAGAGGCTCTGGATACAGACCTGCACTGGCGGTGTGAATTCTAAAGATCTCTAACTCTGTGTATCAGTGGTAATACCATCAGGACAAGCAAAGAAACACAAAACCAGGAACTGTACAAATGAAAAAGTCTCAGCACCATATTTTTATTGTGTTTTATCTTTCATTCCGTGTTTACTCCCCTGAATCTGGGTACCCCAAAAGATTACTTAGTCTTATTCCCTAAATTATATAAACAATTCCAAAAGATGTCTTGCTCCCAAACATGCTTTGAAAGCATAGAAGGGAAGGGTCTTGACAGTTTCATTTCTTACGGCCTGTTTCCTAGACTGACCTCAGTTTCCCATTTCCTCTTCTGACCTCAGTTCTAAAGATCTAGGCCTTGCCTAGTTTAGACCCTGAATATACCTCAAAAGCACGCGGTAGCCAGGCGTGATGGCATATGCCTTTAATCCCAGCATTCAGGAGGGCGGAGGCAGGCAGATCTTTGCCAGTTCAAGGCTAGCCTGGTTTATGTAATGTGTTCCAGACAGCTGGGGCTACAGGGAGACCCTGTCTCAAAAAGACCAAAAACATTTTTTTTTAATTTTTTTAAAGGCTTGGCCCAGAGTTGTGCTATTGAGAGGTGCTAGAGTCTTCTGAGGCAGGACCTCAAGGGCTAGCCTTCTGAACTCCACAGGTACCTGAACGTACTACACTAAATACAAAATCTAAATGTGCGCGCTCACATACACAGAGAATTGAAATTTAAGTTAATCTGTAAAAATTAAAAAAATTTAAAGACATAGTCGTTATAGCCTATGGAAATAAAACCAACCTAGATGTTATCACCAACGAATAGAATGAAAATGGAGTACAGTGGAACTGTATGCAGCTGATTTTAAAAATGTAATTATGGGGGCTGGAGAGACGGCTTAGTGGTCAAGAACACTCACTGTTCTTACAGGACACAGGTTTGGTTCCCAGCACCTACATAGCAGCTAAGAGCTGTTCGTAACTCCAGTTACAGGTGATCCCAGGCCCTCTTCTGACCTCTAGAGTGCACTTACATACAAGCAAGCAATGCACTCATACACATAAATAAGAGTAATAAATTTAAAAAAATTTTCTTTTCATATTTTATTATTTTTATTTTATGTGTGTATTGCCTGCGTGTAGGTAAGTGCATCCATGTCGTGCAACGCCCACAGAGGACAGAAGAGGCTGTGGGATCCCCTGGAACTGGAGTTACAGACAGTTGTTAGCTGCCATGTGGGTGCTGGGATTCAAACACCCCGGTCTTCTCCAAGAACAGTCAGTGTTCTTAACTGCTGAGCTCTCTCTCCAGCCCGGAATTTTGTTTTTGTTTTTGAGACAAGGTCAAATCATCTAGCTCAGGCTGACATCAAACTTGAACTCTTCCGGCTCCAGCTTCTCAAACGCTGGCTTTACAGGTATGCAGGTCACACCAGGGTCCATGAATTCTCCTGTCTCAGGTATATCCACATTAGGAAAGCAAAAAGATTTTTTTTTTTTTTTTTTTTTTTTTGGTCTTTTTGAGACAGGGTCTCCCTGTAGCCCCAGCTGGCCTGGAACTCACTATATAGACCAGGCTGGCCTTGAACTCAGAGATCCGCCTGCCTCTCTTTTTATAATTAATATTTCTCAAGACTGTTTTCTTAGTATATAAATCTACCTACATGGTAATAATTAAACCATAAACACTACAGCTCAAAATAAAAGAAAAAAAAATTACTTTTAAACAAATTCAAGAGCTCAAACCAACAATAAAACAAGTCTTCCTTTTTTTTTTATTATTTTTATGTGTACAGGTGTATTGCCTGCATGTGTGTGAGTACACCCATGTCGAGCCAATGCTGTGGATGGCAGAAGAGGGCTTCAGATTCCCCTGGAACTGGAGTTAAGGACGATTCGTAGCCACCATGTGGGTACTGGGAATTGAACCCAGATCCTCTACAAGAGCAGTCAGTGTTCTTAACCACTGGGCCATCTCTTCAACCCAAGTCTTCCTTTTTACCTTCCAAATATTTCCTTTACTGTTCAAAAATAACTGATTTGGGGGATGGAGAGATGGCTCAGTGGTTAAGAGCACTAGTTACTCTTACAAAGGACCCAGGTTCATTTCCCAGCTCACCCACTCACATGGTGGCTAACAACCATCTGTAACTCCAGTTCCAGAGGATCCAATGCCCTCTTCCAGCCTCCATGGGTACTGCGTGACACAGGTGCACTTAACATACATGCAGGCAAAACATTCCTACACATAAAATAAACCAAAACTTTTTAAATAAAAATTTTAAAGTAACTGATTTTTGTGGAGCATGGTAATATCAAAAACCTTTAATCCCAGCACTCAGGAGGGAGATCTGTGAGTTGGGAAGCCAGCCTGGCCTTATGTAGACTATAAGGTGTTCCAGTTCAGTCAAGACTAGTGAGACCCTGTTGAGAGAGAGAGAGAGGAGGGGAGGGAAGGAGACCAGAAGAGCTGGAGAGAAGAGAAGTACAGCTGGGACTAAGCTCTAACGTGGGATTCCACAGTAGTCTGCTGATAAATAATAATTCAATTAGTATATATCGTTTTTCACAAAGCTTTGTGATTTTAAATGTTTTCATGGGAGACAGGTATGCTTAAGCTGATAAAAACATTACATTACGCCGGGCGTGGTGGCCCACGCCTTTGATCCCAGCACTCAGGAGGCAGAGGCAGGAGGATCTCTGAGTTCAAGGCCAGCCTGGTCTACATAGTGGGTTATAGAACAGCTGGGGCTACAAGGAGACTCTGCCTCAAAAAAAAAAGACCAAAACAAAACATTACATTGCATACATGTATTGAAATATTTAATATTTTGTTATTTATATTTTTGTGTGTATGACTGTATTGCCTGCATGTATGTAAGTGCACCCATGTCATGCAATGCCCACAGGTCAGAAAAGGGTGTCAGATTCCCCAGAAACTGGAGTTACAGATGGTTGAGGTACCACTGGGTGCTAGGATCAAACCCAGGTCCTCTGCAAGAGCAACCAGTGTTTTCAACAACGGAGCCATCTCTCCAGCTCTGTGTTAAATACTCAGTTAAAAAACACTTTTTTTTGACCATGCAGAGGGCTACAAGAGACACTGAGGTAGGTAGGCTTAAATTGGGGGGGGGGGGATTCACTGATGGAGAAGCTCTGTACTTGTTCCTCCTCAATATTCCTCAGCTTAACAGAAGGCTTTCTAAGAAGTTGGCTAACTACACAAACACAGATCTTAATTTGTCCTCATTTGTTAGAGGGGGAGGGGGTAGCAGAACAACATTAACATAACCTTGTCTTAGGGAGGTCAAGGATTACACTACCTCAATGACCAGTACCTGAGAAAAGCAACTTAAAAAGGAGGAATTACTGAACTGGAAAGATGGCTCAGTGGTTAGGAGCACTTGCTGCTACTGCAGAGACCAAGGTCTGGTTCCCAGCACTCACAGCAGCCTATAACTCTAATTCCAACAAATGGTCTCCTCTGGCACCTGCCTGCACATGATGCACACACATACACTCAGGCACACACACACATATACATGAAATAAATAATTTTTATATATTTCATTTATTGTTTTTATCTTTTGTGTATCAGTGTTTTGCCTGCATGTAAGTGCACATGTACATGCAGTGTCCACAGAGACCAGAAGAGGGTGACTGATCCCCTGGAACTAGTTACAGATGGTTGCTGGCCACCATGTGGGTGCTGGGAATCAAACGCAGGTCCTCTGGGCAAACAGCAAGTGTTAACCTCTGAGGCATCTCTCCAGCCCCAATGATCTTTTTTAAAGGAGGAACTATTTGTTTGGCTTGGTTTCAGTTCATGGCATCTGGGCTTCTGGTAAAGCAATGCAACATGAGTGCTGGCGCCCATGGCAGAAGCTGTTCACCTCATCATAGCCAGGACACAGAAAAAGAGAACGTCCTAGGCTAACCGGCTTTCTCTTTTTCCATTTTTATTCCATCTAGGCCATCAACTGATAGATGGTGCCACTAATATTCAGGGCAAGTCTTTCCCCTTCAGTTAATCCTCTCTGGAAGTATCCCCAAGGTCAGACTGAGGAGTGCTTTACTAACCTTGTAGGGACTATCTCACTCTAATCAAGTTGACAATCAAGACTGACCATTACAAGGATCACAACAAAAATCTGCAGCAAGAAAAAGATCAAACCAAAAAGCACCAGGAAAGAAAAACTGAGATAGTTTAAGCCAAGTTTAAACAGAAAAATCCAACCGGGGCTGGTGGTGCACGCCTGTTGTCCCAGCACTCGGTAGGCAGAGGCAGGAGGATCTCTATGGGTTGAAGGCCAGCCTGGTCTACATAGTGAGTTCCAGGCCAGCTGGGGCTACAGGGAAACCCTATTTCAAAAAGACCCAAAAAATTAATTAATTAATTAATTAATTAATTAAATAAAATTTTTAAAATGTCATTACTGATCTTGAAAGAAAGTAAGGTAATTTTCCAGTACAAGACAACAAAAAACAAACCAAAAGCAGAAGCAGTGGGTACACACCTGCAATCCCAGCACCTGGGACATGGATGCATACCCATTCTCAGAGAGGGGTGAGGAAGCACTCAACAAGAGAGAACAAAGGAAATGAAAAGACAGAGAACAGAGTAACATGCTTCCCAGAGCTAAATAAAACTAAAACCTAAGAAAACCAAGGCTTGGAAAAAGGAGATAGGGCTGACAGTTGCAAACAAAATAGGATTAAATAAGTAATAACAAGGGCGGGGGGGGGGGGGGGCTGCTGGTGGCGCATGCCTTTGATCCCAGCAGAGGCAGGATGATCTCTGCAAGAGTGAGGCCAATCTTTCTACCAGGTCAACTAGGGCTACAGGGAGACCCTGTCTCAAAAAGACTAAATAAATAAATAGACAAGTAATAACAAGGAATGTTTGAAGACAATGAAACAAAACGATACTTTTTTGTACTAAGACAAAAATGTTACAGTAGTCTATACCTCACCCAACTATCAAACTTGTAGCAAAAATTACTTTCAAAGCCCCAAATGGCCCAGGGTGGTGGTGCCCACCTTTAGTCTCAGCACTCTGAAGGTAGAGGCAGATAGATGGATCTGTGTGCCAGCCTGGTCTCTATAGGGAGTTCCAGGCCACCTGGAGCTACGGGAGACCCTATCAAACAAAAAGTAAATCCTATGGGGCTCAATCATTTAATCCCAGCACTGGGGAAGCAGAGAGGCAGGCAGATTTTGAGAGTTCCAAGGCAGCTAGGTCTACAAACATACTGGGTTCCAAGGTAGTCACAGCTACACAGTGAAACCTTGACTCTTTAAATAAAGGAGTGAGGAAAGACTCTGACTTGGAGTAATGGCTCAGAGGTTAACAGCACTTGCTGTTCTTACAGAAGACCAGGTTCAGTTCCCAGCACCTACACGGTAGCTAACATTCCATAATGCCAGTTCCAGGGAAATCCAACTCCTCTTCTGATCTTCATGGGCTTTGCACACACATAATGCACTTACACACATGCAAGATAAACATTCATACACATAAAATATTAAAATAAAATCCTGACAAACTTTTAAAGACAGTCATTTCCTGATGCACTATTCCTTTGCTCTGCTTAATTTTTATTCTTTCATCAATTATAACCCGTTATACCATATGCTATATAATGCTTAAGTGATGTACAAATTACACATGATACAAATATATGTTATCCCATATCACTGTTTCTAATAATATTCTGCTCACTTTTAATCTTGCAAAATGAAACCAGCATGTAGTTTCTAACTCATGACATTTACAGCTATTGTCCACCAGGTGGCAGTCTTGCTGCTGTGTGAAAAGCCTTCAGGTTACCTCGTAGAAAGGTTCCAAAAGCTCCCAGCTAATCGCCTCAGACCACAGGAAAGACAATTCGCTGTATTAACCCCTACCTCCTTCACTGTACTCTCAAATTGAGACGTTAGTTACATTTTTTTAATCTTTGTGTGCTCCATACACAAAACAGTAACTAATCAGACATTTGATTTGTGTCGCATTTTAACATCTGAAATTGGGATGGATCCAAGAAAGTCTGATACCCTTAATAGCCAAGTCTTACAAGCAATGGCATCTAAAACTTGAAGAAATTTAGTAACAAAAAAAACTGGAGACAACAATGTCCCTGAATTGACCTTTCCAAAAGATCCCAAGTGCAGGGTGTGGTGGCACAGGACTTAAATTAAATCTCAGCACTTGGGAGGGAGGCCTCCAGAGCAAGCTCTGGACCAGCTGGGGCTACAGGGAGACCCTGTCTCAAAAAGACAAGAGGAAAATCCCAAGTGTTGGTAAATCCAAAGAATGGAAAAATAAGGTTAAAGCTGCTATGACAAACACTGGGCTCTAGTTCCAGCACTGGAGGATGAGGTGGGAGGATTGCTTAACTCCAGGAGCTGGAGACCAGCTCTGCAACACAGAAAATTCATCTCAAAAAAGGGGAAAAAGGCCTGGTATTATTTTTAACTATCCTAGTAAATATTCAAGGAAAACTTTTAAAAAATGACTGCCTCCTGAGAAAGGGCAGTTAACAGTCACCGTGGGCAGGCAAGCCTGTCATTCTAGCTAACAAGGAAGGACTAAGCAGGGCAACACCTGAGCCCAGCAGTTCCGGACCAGCCTGGGCAAGGGGAACTGCTTGTCTCAAAAGACTAGGGGAGAAAAGTAAATGCTTATTCTAAACCAGTCTATACAACGTTTTATTTTTAACCACATACTTTTTTCTTTTTTGATCTTTTTGAGACAGAATCTCTCTGTAGTCCCAGCTGTCCTGGAACTCACTATGTAGACCAGGCTGGCCTTGAACTCACAGAGATCAGCCGGCCTCTGCCTCTCAAGTGCTGGAACTAAAGGCATGCGCCAGGACACCCGGCCCAACCACGTACATTTTTAAGAACCTTTTAAAATATCTGATCACGAGTACACACATTCCCACACACAAAAGTGGAAAGCAAACAAGGAAATTCGAAACTCAGACAGAAGATACCCGGGGCCTAAGAGTCAAAGTTTGAACCAGACACCTTCAAAAATTTGATTGGCAGTCTCGAGGAAGACCATGACTTCTGGACTGAAATGCAGCAAATCTCCAAAGCGTGACACCAGCACTTGTTGCACACTAACGACAACTAAACCATTTGACCCAACAGGAAATCAAATGGACAGCTAAGGTGTGCGGGCTTATCCTCGTACCGTTGACAGAAAACAGCGGTCAAGCATATTACAGTGAGCTCTCCCCCCCTAGAAACACATTTTCGCAGCACCCTTTGACCTTCCTGCACGACAGAACGCAGGTGTACGGGCTGTGGGTCCCCAGCACAGCCTGTACCCGAGAACCGTACTCTTCTACAGGACTGGCGAGGGGATGGGGGTGGAGAGCACTACCGCCTGCAGGGTGGGCGATCGGCGGCTCGGACGACGACGACCCAGACGTTTGCAGCTCAGCTTAAGAAATCCGGCGTGACCAGCCCCAGGGCGGGAGCCCGCGGGGGGGGGGGGGGGGGGGGGCTCTGTCGAGCTCGCTCCGCAGCTAGGCTGACCCTACAGGCCCCAGGCGCATGGTTCAGACCCCGCCCTTCCCGCCCCGAGCAAGGCTGGCGCAGACAGCTCGCAAGATGTCAGTGGGCCAAGACTGAGCGCGCCAAAGCAAGGCCCACCCCCGGGAGCCGCAGCCGCCGTGGGCCGGTCCCTCCCCTTCCTCCGCCCTCCTAGAACTCATTCATTCTCCCGTCCACCCAGTCCCGCAAGCCCACCCGACGCTTTGTCTCCAGCACCGGCCGGAAACCGGAGCGCGCACTCGAGCGCGCGCACGGGCAGCACCTCCCTGCACCCGGGGCCGCAGATGGGGGTCCGTCGGTGCCTGGGAGGACCACCGCGACCCACCGATCCACCCGCGCCCTCTCCGCCCGCACGCGGGCCGCTGTCACCCGGTCCCCCTCCGCAGGATGCTGGCCCCGGCCGCCCCTTCCGCGCCCCGCGGCGTGGCCAGCCAGCCCCACTCACTTGAGCAGCAGCTGGTCGTGCTCGGCCTTGAACTTGCCCAGCTCGATCTGCAGCTTGGCGCGCTCGCGGGCCGTGTCGTCCAGCGCACGCCGCGCGTCGGCCAGCTCGGTCTCGTAGAGCGCCTTGAGACCGGTGAGCTCGCGACCGCGCACCTCCTCGCGCTCGGTCACCTGCAGCTGCAGCGCACTGTTCTCCGTCTCCAGGCTGCGCACCTTGTCGATGTACACCGCCAGGCGGTCGTTGAGCTCCCGCAGCTCCTCCTTCTCCTGCAGCCGCGACAGCCGCGTGGGACTCAGCGGCGTGGCCGGGGCGCTGGCGCGGCTGCCGGTCCGCGACGGAACGGGGGTCGCGGTCGCCATGGCGGGCGGCGATCGGCGGGGCGACGAAGGGAGGCCGGCGTGGGGACCAGGAGCACCGCGGAAGGCGGCACAAACGGCCAAGCGATCGCGGGCAGACGCCCTTTGTTAAAAAACACGCGCACGTACACTCACACGCGCGGGAAGAGGCCGAGCAGGGCGCGCGCAGCCGCCGCCGAGTCTCCCGCCCGCAGCACTTTGTTTCCTCTCAGGCAGCTCGGAGCGGCGGGCGGGCCGGGGAGGAGGGCGGCGCGGGGCGGGCCGAGAGCGAGCCGCGGGGGGCGGAGGTGGCGCCGGCCGGACTCCCCAACATGGCGGCTGCCCACGTGACTGCCACCCGCCAATGGAGAACGGGTTGCGCGCTCCGGCGGCTAGGGGCCTGGCCTGCAAATTCAAACCCTGGTCCTCGAGCAACCGTCGGCCTGGCGCGCCGGGCTGGGCGTGGTGGGGAGCGGCCTGAGGGCGGAGGGGAGGGGCGGCCGTGGCTGCTCACCCTGCAGGCCTGGGCCCAGCGCCGGCCGGGCCTCGTGCTGCCCCGCGGGGACCCCCCGAGGGCCGGGCCTGCGAGTGGCGGGAAAGAGCCCGAGGTTTCCGGGGCGGTCCGCGCCGCCACCCACCGCCAGCGGTTCAGGGAAATTCAAATGTAAACGTGAACAGCCACCGGCGGCCTAGGCTGGTGCTGCTGGCCGTGTTACCTCATCCCGGGCGGGAGCGCTCAAGAAATGACCCGAGGCCTGGCCGCGGTGGAACTAGCTAAAGGGCGGTTGCGGCCCACTTCCCCAGCTCTGCTGCTGTTCCCGAGAGCGTGCCTGTACTTTTCTCTATGATAAAGGTTGAAACCTGAAGATTATTTGCACAGAAAAAAACAGCAACCCTGATTTTAAATCATTACTACTAATACGGATGGGCGCTCCCTGATCCGTCCCTTGCCTAACCATGTAAGGGTTCTCAAAATCAGAACCAGCTCACCAATGATCAGGTTAACAGGACCTAAATAGTAAGGTAAGCTGTTATCATGGTTCATTTAAATAACATAAATGTCAGGGCTTGTGGAAATCGAAATAACTTTGCTTTTAAAAAAAGTTCCTCAGGGCTAGGGAGATGGCTCCCTATTTAAGAGCACTGGCTTCTCTTGCAGAGGACCCAGGTGCAATTCCCAGCACCCAAGTCGCTGCTAACAATGATCCATAGCTCCAGTTCCGGGGGATCCAATGCCTTCTGACCTCCGTGGGCATTGCAGAACATGGGTGTATTTACACACATGAGGTATAACACTCGTATATATAAAGTAAAATAAAATATTTCCCCCTCCCCCAAAATAAAATATTTTTTAAAAAGAAGTACCCCACGATGTAATAGGAAGCTAGCTTGATTTGGGTATTTTGTTTTTGACACAGGATTTTGCTGTGTAGCCCTGGCTGACCTTGAACTCACAGCAATCCTGCCTCCACCCCCAAAAACTCAGATTTCGGGAGTGAGCCACCACCAGCTGTTCATTTCTGAACTTTTAAGACCTCAACGTGCACTCTTCAACACGGGGCAGTTTTCTGTGGTTAGAATCCCTGGGCAAAGATCAGACTGAGGATTTGCAATTGAAACATTTTATTTACTTTGTGTTCGAAAGCACAGAGGTCAAGAGAGGTCAGAGGACAACTTGGTGGGAGTCTTTTCTCTCCTTCCACCGTGTAGAGTTCTCGGTTGGCCTAGTAGCAAGTGCCTTTACCCACTGCTTTCCTCCTAGGAAAGTGGACCGATTCCTAATTTTGAGGGAAGACTTGTAAAGATTAAGTAAGTGGTGAAATGTCTTAGACATAAGGTGTCATGGATACATAGTAGCTCTTGCCATCACCAGGAGGTAATCCCTTGCCTCCAATCAAACCAATGAAGATTTTTGCTTAGGCAATTGTGCACATTTTTGGTAAGATCTTTTGCTCAATGTACTTCACTTTCCCCATACCTAATTGTACCTGGTATGCATTCTATCTCTGATCATTTCTTTCATGCCCTAATAATTCCAAAGTTTTCCCTAACTAGAAAAAAAAATTTTTTTTTAATTAAGTTTGGGGCTGGAGAGATGGCTCAGCGGTTAAGAGCACTGGCTGCTCTTACAGAACGGGAGGCAGAAGCAGGTGGATCTCTGTGAGTTCAAGGCAAGCTTGGACTACATAGTGAGTTCTAGGACAGCAGGAGCTACAGGGGGACCCTGACTCAAAAAGACCAAAAAAATTAAAAAAGCATAAGAATAAATTTTGTTTCAGAAGGTTGAGTGACTATCCAGGATCTCTTACAATTCTGGTTTTGATTTTTGTATTTTTTTTTTATGTGTGTGAGTATATTACCTGCATGTAGATAGGTGCACCATGCCCTGCAGTGCCCATGGAGGTCAGAAGAAGGTGTTGGATCCTCTGGAACTGGAGTTATGGATGGTTATTAGCTGCCATGTGAGTGCTGGGAATCAAACCACATCCTCTGCAAGAGCAGCCACTGCTCTTAACCACTGAGCCAATCTGTCCAGCCTGATTTTTGTGGGGTTTTGTGGGGGGTTTTTTGGTCTTTTTAAAACAAGGTAGAACTCACTTTGTAGACCAGGCTGGCCTTGAACTCACAGAGATCCACCTGCCTCTGCCTCCCAAGTGCTGGGATTAAAGGCATGCACCACCATGCCCAGTCTGAAATACTTTTTTAAGGCTTCAAATTTGTGATCCTCCAGTCTCAGCCTCCCCCTCTCAAGTGCTAGGACCGCAGGTGTACACCCCCATGCCTGGCTTTCCCACTCAGTTCTGAAGTCAGGCCAGTGAGTGTGTCCTATTTCCTACCTGTTGCCTTGCTATAGAGGTCTTCAGAACTGCTGGCTGGAAGGGTTGTGAGAAGGCTCCTGCTGCTTCCCTGACTGCCCTTGTGCTTCAGGTCAAATCCCCATCTGCATGTTGTGAGCCAGCCCTTGATAGACCCTGCATGTGGCTACACCCAGTTCCTATTCTGACCCAGGAGACTGCCCACTTATCTAGAGCCCCGCCTTTCAGCCCTTCACAGCAGCTGCGTCCCCACACCTGCCCTGGTGACTATTTATTCCCAGAGTGTCTTCCTACCCAGGCCAGAAGGGTGAAAATGCTCAACCCACAGAAACACTGAGTCCACATTGGCCTGTTTTACAAAAGGAAATGAGCATGATTTGATATGATTTGTGTTCAAATGGTATTTTAATGACTTGCATTATAATGCCTTTTTTAAGAAGTTCATACTTGAACGTAATGCATTAAAGTTAATTTACCTAAATCTACAGCGTCTACTTCATTTTCCTGTGTGATGGAGTTTGGTCTTCATGATTGTAAACAGAAGTGAATTTGCATTCAGTGTGATGACTGCAGTGTAACACACCTTTCCTAATCTCTGTGTCAGCGAGGAAGGAAGACCAGCCCGTCACCCACCTGGGCCAGTTCCCACCTGGGAAGAACATGTCTGGCAGAGGCCGGGGATCAGCGTTTCCCATGTGTGTAAAGTGTGTGAGCTTCAGCAGCTGGGGTTAGTGCTGGGAGATAGCAGGCATGGTGTGCGTGCTGCCGTGGTGTGCGTGCTGCCGTGGTGTGCGTGTGGCCGGTGTGGTGTGCGTGTGGCCGCCCTGGCGATTTTTGTATTTTTTAAAAATAGCCTAGAAAAAATAAAAACACAGCACATTTATCATTTTTTTACTCGGATTATCCTCATAACACAGCCTCCACAGGTTTATATGGTACTCAAAACTGTTTTCCAAACACACTTGGTAAAATCTGGACATTTGGTAATAGTAGGATTAGCAGAGTTATTTATCTTTAACTCAGTAATTTCATTTTACTGTTAGCATATGGCTTAATTTAAAAACAAAAAGAAAGAAGGATCTGCCTGCCTCTGCCTCCCGAGTGCTGGGACCAAAGGTGTGCACCACCATGCTCAGCTCTTTTATTTAGTCATATCAAAATATGATTATAACAGTCAAACCATTTTAAAGATATTTCAAAGCATTTTTAAAAATCAATATTTCTCTGATTTTTACCATTTGCTGTTATTGTTTTGGGTTTTTAGAAACAAGGTCTCCTGGTAGCCCCAGCTGACCTGGAACTCTCTATATAGACCACACAGGCCTCTATCTCACAGAGATCCACTTGCCTGTGCCTATTGAGGACTGGGACTAAAGATGTGCACCATGGCGCCCAGCAACAGTTTCTTTATTAATCTTAGAAAGGGTTGCCCCTTCACTGTACAATCTATATCTCTCCCTTAATAATGGTTAAAAAATAGCAATAAAAGTTAGTGTCAGAATGTAAGATTTGCTGATAATTTGTTTCTAATCTGATCATAGCTGGCCCAGTTTAAAGAGCGCCCTCCTTTTCCATGAGCATGCTTCAGTGGTCACTGATGGTAATGGGAGGATGGAAATAGCCAAAATACATTTGATACATGTATGAGATTGTCAAAGATGGGCTGCTGAGATGGCACTTGCTGCCAAGCCTGATGACCTGATTTCAATGGCTAGGACCCAGATGGGAGAAGGACAGAACCAACTCCTGAAAGTTATTTTATGCTGTCTGTCTACTTATGCACCCATACATACACAATCAATAAATGTAATTTAATTTCCTTTAATTAAAGGAAATTAATCCCAGCACTCAGGAGGCAGAGGCAGACAGATCACTGTAAAACAAAGGCCACCCTGATCTATATAGCAAGTTGCAGGCCAGTTGTGGCTACAGGGAGACACTGTCTCAAAAAAAAAAAATTGTTAAAGACTTCCTGACATACCTTCCTCACTTGACTTCCGTTCTCATGTTTCCTGAAGATTTAGTGTTTGGGGTCAATCTGAAAAGGTGATGACACTGTCTATATCCTGCACTCGAGTTTGGGAAAGCAAAGGGAAATATGTTATTTGTACAGTTAACATGGTAAAAGCATGATTTCAGCCAGATATCGATGAGTTCTTCCGCTCGAGCCCCTCTTTAGTTTGTCCTTCTTGGGACTGTCAGACTGAACTAAAGACACCAATCTCAGCTTTTAAGATCAAAGAGAGTTTTAAGAAGACAGGTTGATGAACCAGTCATCACCCCATCATCTTTCCCTGCCTAATAAAAACTCCTACTAGGGAAAGGACAGTTTAAAGTTTAAAGTCAGGTGCACTGTGAGACTCAAGCTCCTCAGTCATACTTCTGAGCTGAGATGAAGGTAGGGGTTTGAGGTTTAAAGAGTGGCAGGGGTGGTTTGTGCCTCATAGGAAAGTCCCCCATGTCAGAGCAGCAGAACAGAATCTACAAGCAGCCTTATCTAAAACTACAGTAGTCAGCAGCCTAGCAAAGACAGTAGCTAGGCCTCTGAGGGTGTGGCTAAATAGTAGAGCTCCTGCCTATCAGTAGTAGTTTTTGAGCCCTTAGGGTCAGTCCCCATCAACAAAAAGGATAAGAACAGTAATAATGGATAAGAACAGTGCAGAACAGCCTAATTCGTGATGGTTCATTTGGCTGGGCCAGATGCCTAGAGAAGAAGCCAAACATCATTCTAAATATTTCTTTGAGGTGCCTTTGGATGACATTTACATTAGAATCAGTACTCTGAATAAAGCACATTACCTACAGATTGTGAATGGGTTTCAACCAGTGAGTGGGAGGCCTGAATAAAGCGTGACTCTCCTCTAAGGAAGAAAAAGGGATTTCTAGCTGTCTTCTAACTTCAACTGTAACATCAGGCCTTCCTGCTTTCTAGCTAACCAACCTAACCTGTAGATTCAGCCTTGCCAGTCTTGTACTGATTCCTTAGAATAGGTCTGTCCTGTGTAAATATACCACCTGTGAATTCTGGGAGATTTTTAGGGAACCTTGACCAATACATTTTCCTTAAGTCCATAGGAAAGAGTTGAAGGGGCTAAGAAGGGCCTAGTAGGTTGGAATGAGTAATTGAGACAGAGAAGATTCAAACACTGAGGTATGCTTGGAAGATCTCATATAAATAAACTATGCCTCAAAGTGCCAAGTACTAAAAAGGCATGAGCATAATAATGAAGGAACAACAAGGGCTGAGCAGGTTTCTGTGGGAGAAGGGAGCAAGAAAGATGATCTGTGAGCTGGGCTTCTAAGAATATCAGCCTCCAGGGACTGGCAAATGGATACAGTACCTTTTGGAAACCTGAAAATGGCAACTCAGGGCCTTCAGGGAGACTGAGAGGGAAATCTCAGATGGAATCCCTAATCTCCTTATGTTGTGCTTTTTGTTTTAAATCACCCCAGAGGGAGTATTCAGGAATTAAGAAGGCAGTAAAGGATGTAGATTTTAATCAGTAACTCTGGGCTGGCCTTCACTAGTCAAGAAAAATGGAAAACTAAACAAAGTACTGTGTTAAGACAAATTGCTTAAAATAAATCATAAAGTAATAGTCATGCATTGTTAAAAAATAAAAATGGAAAACTGCCGGTGCCAGCCGGCCAAAACGGACAGTACCTGAAAAGGGGGAGTGAGGATTGAAAGAAAGGAAAGGAGACAGAAAAGACGCTTCTTGGGAGGGCTCACAGTCAATACTGCCAGCCTCCGTTTATTTCAGTTCTGTCTTTTTATACAGAAGAACTCAATTAGTTACAATTGCTGTATTTCCCCACCTGTATCTGAGGGTCAGGGAGCAGTCAGATCAAAGGCTTCCACTATTGCCAAAAATTTTTTTTAATTAAGTTTGGGGCTGGAGAGATGGCTCAGCGGTTAAGAGCACTGGCTGCTCTTACAGAGGATTCCCAGCACCCATATGGTGACTAGGAACCATCCATAACTCCAGTTTATTGCATGATACAGGTACACTTACATGCAGGTAATACACTCATACACATAAAATAATAAAAAAAATAAAAACCAAGTTTGGTGAAAGGTGATACTTCTTCATTGACTAATATAATCATGATTTCAAATATTATGCCTTCTTTTTCCTATAAAATGACACTTGTCTGGGCACATACTTAATTATTGGTTAGGTCATATATGCCCCACCAAGCTTCAACATGCCATGCCATTGTTTTCCTCCTCTGTATCCATACAATGATGACAACTACCTTACTACATCTAGAGAATTTATGTGATCGTTGTCCTATTTCCTGTAAGTCATTTGGATCTGGGACAGAAAATGTAGAATACCCAAGAGATCTGGGAAGAAGGGACCCAGATTTGTATGGGAATGGGAAGGCAGGGGAAGAGGGTGTGAAAACTAACAGTAACTTATTTTGTCCTAGGAGAGGGAAGTGACAGTGGTAGAAAGCTGGGTGTGCAGTGCTTGCAAATAGAGTAGCAGGACAGACACAAATGAAGCAAAAGTTGCTAAACAGTTACTCTTTGATACATAGTTACTGAGTGGATGAATGAAGAATAATTGAACACATGGTCTACTGAGCTAGGATGCTTCATGGTTGACTTTGCAAGACACTTTCCAGTTGTAAAAGTTTAAGAATAGCTGGGTGTGGTGGTACACACCTTTAAACCCAGCATTTGGGAGGCAGAAGCAGGTGGATCTCTGTGAGTTCAAGGCAAGCCTGGACTACATAGTGAGTTCTAGGACAGCAGGAGCTACAGGGGGACCCTGACTCAAAAAGACCAAAAAAATTAAAAAAGCATAAGAATAAATTTTGTTTCAGAAGGTTGAGTGACTATCCAGGATCTCTTACAATTCTGGTTTTGATTTTTGTATTTTTTTTTTATGTGTGTGAGTATATTACCTGCATGTAGATAGGTGCACCATGCCCTGCAGTGCCCATGGAGGTCAGAAGAAGGTGTTGGATCCTCTGGAACTGGAGTTATGGATGGTTATTAGCTGCCATGTGAGTGCTGGGAATCAAACCACATCCTCTGCAAGAGCAGCCACTGCTCTTAACCACTGAGCCAATCTGTCCAGCCTGATTTTTGTGGGGTTTTGTGGGGGGTTTTTTGGTCTTTTTAAAACAAGGTAGAACTCACTTTGTAGACCAGGCTGGCCTTGAACTCACAGAGATCCACCTGCTTCTGCCTCCC
>NW_008329666.1:2823271-2824047 GCF_000622305.1 Nannospalax galili
AGGAACATCATCATCAGCCACGTCTGTCTCCTCATTCTTTTCTACTTTTTTCTTTGGTGCTCGTCCTGCAAACCTCACCAGCCTTTCTGGTAGCCACCTGGTTCCATCAGCATCCTGTGGAAAAACACAAACATGCCCTCTTCCCCAAATTAATACAGGGTCGGGGCCATTCAATTGTCCAGTTAAAGGATCCTTCCACCTGACTTGGACGTAGGTATCCTGTAACTGAGGATGCCACATTCTGTAACATGCCAATTCATGCATAGTAGAGTCTGATAAATCACCTTTCTTTTTAAAAGGCCTAATAGCAGCTTGACAGGCTCCATTAGCATTCTCAAACGCAAGCTGTTTCACTAAGAGCAAACCTGCTTCACTATCTTCCAACAAGCGACCGGCTCATCCGGACCTTGCCTGATTTTAGACAAATCCTCAGTCTGCCTACCACTTGATGGCAGTTTACACCAGGCTCTTCGGGCTGCAGCACTGATCTGCGCATAGACCGCAACATCATACTGCAACTGCTGAACAATATCCCTATATTGTCCTTCATCAGCTAACATCAAAATCTATGGCAATATTCTGTGCTCTATTAGCATTTGCTGTCACCTGGCACTGTTCCTCATACTCAGATTTCCACAACAGATAATCTCCCCCTGAAAGGCAAGCACGTGCCATGTGTTTCCAATCTCCAGGAGGAAGCGCATCCATGGACAGGGATTCTAACAAAGCCTGAGTAAAAGGGGCAGTGGGACCATACTGAGCACAAGCAGTCTTTA
>NW_008329666.1:2825086-2838612 GCF_000622305.1 Nannospalax galili
GAAATAAAAGAAGACAGGAAAGACGCTTCTTGGGAGGGCTCACAGTCAATACTGCCAGACTCATTTATTTCAGTTCTGTCTTTTTATACAAAAGAACTCAATTAGTTACAATTGCTGTATTTCCCCACCTGTATCTGAGGGTCAGGGAGCGGTCAGATCAAAGGCTTCTTGGATCCTTTTGTTTACCACTAATGCCTCAAGGTCAGGTATTGTGAGGCTCTCCAGAAAACTTCTTCCTCCTGAATGGGCAGGTTAAGTACTGGTTTGCATGACACAAACTCAGTAAATGAGGCTGCTGCAGCTCAATGATTAGCGGCTCCCGACAGAAAACCAATCAAGCAGGAAATGTTCTTGAATACCTACTGTGTGTAAGGTTGCACTGGTACTTGGAAAGAGATTTTAAAATATGAGAGTCCCCTCAGTGAAGGTATTACTTTCCCCCCAACACACACACACACACACACACACACACACACACTGGGAATGAAATGTGTATGTGTGAATAAATATATTAAGCAAATTATAAATTTGCAAATTATAAATTATAAAGGCCCAAGGGAGTAGCATTGATAACTGTCAAGTCACTGGGTTGCTAAAATTTAGAGAATATCCCTTTGGCCAGGATAACATGGGAAAACATCCTGAAAGAAAAGGCTGTACTCTGGACACTGACATGAGAAAAGAGAATTTCAGTTAAGTGGTCTGAACTACAAAAATCAGCTTTACACACAAATTTTTCAGGAAAAGAACTACCTCTGAAGATTATTATGTCGAATTTTTAGATATTGAATATACTATGTCTATTAGAAACTGGGCACGTGTGTTGGTCAGACTTTTAGATACTGTGATTAGTGTTGTCAGCTTGACAGATCTAGAATCACCTGGGAGATGGGCCTGGGCCTTAAGGGATTCTCTTGATTGCATTGGTGTTGGAGGACCTTCCCATTGTAGGTGGTGCCCTTTCCTGGGCAGGGGATCCTAGACTCTATAAAATAAAGAAAACTGGACTGAAGGGATGGCTCAGCAATTAAGAGCACTAGTTGCTCTTACAGAGGACCTGGGTTCAATTCCCAGCACCCACAGGGCAGCTGACAACCATCCATAACTCCAGTTCCAGAGGATCCAATGCCTTCTTCTGACCTCGGGCATTGCATGACATGGATGCACTTAACATACATGCAGGCAATATACTCCTACACATAACAATTTTATACAAACTTTTTAATGGAGAAAGCTGAGCTGAGCTGAGCTCAAGCGAGCATTCCTTACATTCTGTTATTGATTGCGGATGTGATGTTACTTGCTGCTTCAAGCCACTGTTGCCTCAACTTTCCTGTCATAATGGACAGTACCCTTGAACTGTGAGCTGAAATAAACCCTATAAGTCTCTTTTGCCAGAGTATTTTATCACAGCAACAGGAAAAGTAACTAAGACAGACACTGTGACAAATGCCTAAGAGAAAGGGTTTTTTGGGCTCAGAGTTTTAGGGGTCTCAGTTCATGGTCGGCTGGCTCCCTTGCTGTGGGCCTATGGTGAGACAGCATCACAGTTGTAAGAACAGGTGGTGGAACAAATCTCACCTCCCGGAGGACAGGGAAGCAAAGAAAGCCAAGGACAAGGTATATCCTTCAAAGGGACAACTCCAGTGACCACTTCCTCCAGTCAGACCCCCTGTTCCAGAGTTTTCACCACTTACCTTTTTTTCCTCTTTCAATTATGTAACCTGTTGATCAAATGAGAGCCCTCCAGATCCATTCTCCTCTGGAAACCTCAGATACATGAAGACTAATCTAGGTGTCTCTCAATCTAATCAAATTGATGATCAAAATTAACCATCAGAGCAAGAATTACCTAGAATTTGGTCATAAACATACCTGGGCTTTAGTGTTACCAAAGTCTCTGAAAAAAGAAAACATAGAAACTTCAAGAAAGACCTCTCTGACTTGCATTTAAATGGAGGCACAATGGAAATGTTCATACACTGTTGATAAGACTGAAATAGATCAACCACTTCAGAAAACTTAAGTTCCTCATAAAGTTACAAGCACACCCACACTATACTCCAACAACTACATTCCTAAGACACATGAAAGCATGTGTCAACCAAAAGACTTGTGCAAGAAGTTTATAGTACTTTAATTCGTAGCACGGCACCCCAAAATATGCCACTTTGGCTTTTTGGTAATTTTGAGGTGAAGGCACTAGAGGAAAAGCACACGTAGGAAACACTCTGTACCCCCCACCCTGTTGGGGACCTCTGTTGTGTAAAGTAGAAGTTTCTCCATGTCCAGATAGCTCACAAGCTCGGAACCATATGCAGAGACTCCTTTCACAGCAGGGTGCCTTCCTGGCATTTTTCCTGACTCCTTTGTGAAGTAGCAGCCAAAGGAATGTAGCCTCCGGCTCTGTAACTATTAGGCTTTCCTGTGTGATTTTCAAGCAGTTTGGCAGCCTGGCGGGAGCCCATTTCCACATGCAAATGAGGCATCCCCAAAGTACCTATCAGCTGAAGCTTTTACCACTACCCCAACAGTATAAAGTTCCCTGATTCCCCTCAATAATTGAAGGAGCTGGATCACTCTGGGACAAGAGCTGGGACACTGAGACTTGGAGCCACGCAGAGCCATTGAATAAAGAGCTGTAACACTGAGTCTGACTGAGCTGAGTCTTGTCTCACTGCCTACGATCCAGCCTTCCCGGGAAGAGCTGTCTTTCCGTCACTGACTCACGGATCCCAGCTTTAGCCGCCCTCACACCCTCCCGTGTGATCCAGCGGCCGGTGGATTTCACATCTTGAGGAAAGTGCATGGGTGAAATTAGGGCGGGACTCGGCTGGGCAAAGCCCCAGCAGCAGAGAGCCACGGAAGACGCAGGGAAGCAGCGGAGAAGCAGAGACCCGCTGCCACAACAGAGACGCGGAGACTCGGTGCTGCGAGACCTTCAGCACTCAAGCAGCGGACAGCGATGCAGAACGCGGCCTGGCGGAGAAGCCCGCGGGACCCGCGCAGCGACTCTCCAGGTGTGCGCGGGGGCCCCGAGATACCCGCGCACCCCACACCTGGCGCCCAGCACGCCCCATACCACCCTGCACCCCATTCTGCCTGAAAGCAGCATATAAATTTCCCATAAGAAAGGTATCTTTCCAATACAAAGGGAACTGATTGTCTTATTATCAGAGACTAAGTAAATGAGTCTGTGCAACCAACCTACAAAATAAACTTCTTTTGCATTAGTTTCCACCACATATAGAAAGCATCTCCATATAATTCACTACCCCTGAAAACTGAAAACTCCTTTTCCTTTGTCTTGTTGTCATTTGTAATTCTCTTTAAAAAGTTATATAAGGGCCTGGAAGGATGGCTCAGCGGTTAAAGACTATATATTACTGGGGCTGGAGAGATGGCTCAGCAGTTAAGAGCACTGGCTATTCTTGCAGAAAACCAGGTTCAAATTGCAGTACCCACATGGCAGCTAACAACTGTCTGGAACTCCAGTTCCAGAGAATCAATGCCCTCTTCTGTCCTCTGAGGGCACTGAATGACATGGGTGCACTTACACATAGCAGGCATAACACTCATACACATAAAATTAAAAAATAAATAAAATATTTTTAAAAAGAGTGCATACTTCTTGCAGAAGATCTGAGTTAAGTTCTCAACACACACATTGGGTGGCTTATAATCACCTGTAACTCCACCTTCATGGGATGTGATGCCTCTGATCTTTGCAGACACCTGTACTCATATGCACACACAGACACATAATTAAAAATAATAAATCTGGGGCTGGAGAGATGGGTCAGTGATTAAGAACACTGACTGTTCTTGCAGAAGACCTGGGTTTGAATCCCAGCACTCACATGGCAGCTAACAACTGTCCATAACTCCAATTCCAAGGGATCTGACAGCCTCTTCTGTCTTCCGCGGGCATTGCAGGACATGGGTGCACTTACCTACATGCAGGCAATACACACATACACATAAAATGAAAATAATAAAAAAAATAAAAATAATAAATCTTACAGCATATATAAGCACTCAGTTTCTCAGTCTTTTTCCCTGGGGCTGGAGTTACAGGTGGTTGTGAGCTGCCAGATGTGCCTAATGTGGGTACTGGGAATCAAATTTGGAGTCTGCAAGAGCAATACTTGCTCTTAACTGCTAAGCCATCTCTCCAGTCCCCTCAGTTTTTCAGTCTTAACCACTGCTTCCCATCTTTGATTTCTTTTCCTTTATAGTTACATCTGAAAATTTTAAATAAATGATGTGCCTTTCCCTAAAGATTTTCCCTCATGTCAAGACACAGACCCTGTTTCAAAGATCGAAGTGAGGGTTGGTGAAATGGCCACAGAGGGTAAAGTGCTTGTCTTGCAAGTCTGGTGACCTGAATTGAATCTCTATAACCCATGTAAAGGTGGAAAGAGACAGCCAACTTCACAAAACTGTCTTCTGATCCCCATACACATTCTGTAGCACTCATGGACCTCCTCTCTCTCTCCTCTCTCTATCTCTATCACATACACACACACACACACACACACACACACACACAATAATGTTAAAAAAACAAGGTGACACCTTGACAGGGCATTGTGACACATGCCTTTAATCCCAGCACTCTGGAGGCAAAGGCAGGCAGGTCTCTGTGAATTCAAGACCAGCCTGGTCTACGTAGTGAGTCCTAGGCCAGCTAGGGCTACAGGGAGACCCCGTCTCAAAAAAATTAAAAAAACAAGGTGAAGCCCAAAGTTAACCTCTGGCCTCCACATGTACATACACCTACACTTACACAAGCATAGACATACAAAAAGAACTAGAGTGACAAGAATTTTCTTCTTTTGACAAAGAATTTTCTGTATTTTGATTGGAATCATGGATACATGCAGCTGTCAAAACATTAAACTTTTTTTTTCTGTCTTTTTTTGAGACGGTATCCTTGTAGCCCCAGCTGTCCTGGAACTCACTATGTAGACCAGACTGGCCTTGAATTCACAAAGCTCTGCCTGCCTCTGCCTCCCAAGTGCTGGGATTAAAGGCGTGCACCACCACACCCAACAAAACATTAAACTTTTTGAGGATAGTGGCACATACCTTTAATCCCAACAGTTGGAAGGCAGAGGCAGGCAGATCTCTGTGAGTTAGAGGCCAACCTGGTCTGTATAGTAAGTTTCAGGACAGTCAGGGCTACTTAGTGAGATGCTCTCTCAAACAAGCAAGCAAAAAATTAACCTATGATCAGTGTGTTTCAGGACATGTAAATTTTACCATGATAAATTAATGAAAACATATTCTGGTCTCATATACTTAGTATTAAGATTCTTAAGGTATACTTTGGGGCCAGTGAGATAGCTATGTGGGTAAAGGCACTTGTTGCCTGAATTTGATCCCAAAACCCACTTGTTAGAAGAAAAGAACCAACTTCTGAAAGTTGTCCTTTGACTTCCACACACTCACCATGGCACATGCACCCCTCCCCTGCCCCACATACACACAAATAAATGAAGTGTAAATCCTTTCTTTCTTTTCTCTCTTTTTTTTTTTTTTTTTTTTTTTTTTTTTGTCTTTTTGAGACAGGGTTTCCCTGTAGCCACAGTTGGCCTGGGTTTGCTATGGAGACCAGGCTGGCCTTGAACTCACAAAGATCCACCTGTCTCTACTTCCCAAAGTGCTGGGATTAAAGGTGTGAGCCACCACACCCAGCATAAATCCCTTTCTAGAAGAGAAATACTTTGAAGGTTTTAAGGGTTTGGGGAATTTGATTTTACTTTTGGTAGCTGCTGTTTTGTCTGTTTTTAGAGACAGAATCTTGTGTATCTCAGGCTGATCTCGAACTCACTACATATGAGATGACATTGAACTTGTGATCCTCCTGCCCCTACCACCCAATTACAGCTAATATTGCCACCACTCCCAGTTTATGGGTGCTGGAAATTGAGCCTAGGGCCTCTTGCATGCTAAGCAAGCATGGTGCCAGGAAAGCTACATCACCAGTCCATACTTGGAAAACTTTAAAATACATAATAATGTTTTTCTTTATTTCCTGCTTGAATTCTAATTGTTCTGTGGACATTTCACTTTTTATACGAATTTTATAAAACTTATGTGACTTCTCGAAGAGTCACAAATTGACAGGGTGTGTTGGCACATACCTTCGAACCCAGCCCTCTGGAGGCAGAGGTAGGCAGATCTCTGAGTTTGAGGCCAGTCAGGTTTATATAACAAGTTGCAAGCCAGATGGGGCTACAGAAAGACCCTGTCTCATAAAAAAAAAAAAAAAATCATGGGGCTGGAGAGATGGCTCAACAGTTAAGAACACTGGCTGCTCTTGCAGAGGACCCAGGTTTAGTTCCCAGCACCCATATGGCAGCTGAAACCATCCAAAACTCCAGTTCCAGGGGATCCAACATCTTCTGACTTCTGTGGGCATTGCATGACACAGGTGCACTTACATACATGCAGGCAGTGTACTCATACACAAAATAAAAATAATAAAATATTGGATAATAATATATACAAAATCTTGTTTAAAAGTCACAAATTGTACACTGATTTTAAATCTTTGATCAGATTTTAAAGGTAGGGAAGCAATGGAGGTGGGGTAATGGTGAAACGGGGGAGAGGCAGAGTAGCTGATGTTTTTGTCTTGGAAAGATTAAAGCATGCCTACAAGTGCTATGAAGCTGAAACTTAAGAGAGAAGGTGAGCTAAAATGGCGCTTTTTGCCTGTGGAACCTGCTGACATTGGCTTTATTTTATAAGATTATAAATTTGAACGCTCCTCATCCCAGTGATTAGGTCCTGATGGTATTCTAGCTGTCTAGCAGCCTAAACTCTGTAATATAACAACTTTCTGAACAACTGAGAGTAACCACCAGTTTAATTCAATAAGGGTAAGGAAATATTTTTCAAAGGGAATGGGATAAGCCAAGAGTCATGATGATACATGCCTGAAATCCCAGCATTTGGGAGGCTTGACACAGAGAGATTGCAAGTTTGAGGTGAGCCAAGGCTACACAGTGAGACCCAGTCTCAAAACCCAAAGGGGATGGGAATGAAGACAAAGGAAGTAAGGGAGAGGTAGTTATCAGAATCTTTTTTAAAAAAATATTTTTATTTATTATTTTTATTTTATGTGAATGAGTGTATTGCCTGCATGTATGCGAGTGTACCCCTGTCGTGCAATGCCACCGAGGTCAGAAGAGGGCTTTGGATTCCCCTGGACCTGGAGTTAAGGATGGTTTGTAGCCACCATGTCGGCGCTGGGAATTGAACCTGGGTCCTCTGCAAGAGCAGTCAGTGCTCTTAACTGCTGAGCCATTTCTCCAGCCTGTTATCAGAATCTTAGAGAACTATGACTTAAAAAGGGATATTTAATAAAAATGCAATTTTATGGGGGCTGGAGAGATGGCTCAGCAGTTAAGAGCACTGACTGCTCTTGCAGAGGCCCTAGGTTTGGTTCCAAGCACCAACATAGTGACTAACATTCATCTATAACTCCAGTTCAAGGGTATCTGACACCCTCTTCTGACTTCTTTGCATATTGGAGGGTGCACCTGCATTCATGTAGGCAAAACACTCATATACATAAAATAAAAGATTAAAAATACAGGGTCTGGAGAGATGGCTCAGCGGTTAAGAGCACTGGCTACTCTTGCAGAGGACTCGGGTTCAATTCCCAGCACCCACATGGCAGCTATTAACTGTCTGTACTCCAGTTCCAGGGGATCCAATGTCCTCTTTGACCTCTGGGGCATTGCATGACATGGGTGCGCTTACATACATGCCGGAAATATACACACAAAAATAATAAATGAAATACTTTTTAAAAGATTAAAAATACAATTTTATGGTCTGTAATCTCAATGGGTAGACTGAGGCAGGAGAATCCCCATAATTTCAAGGTGAGTATGGTCCACATAGGGAATTACCTATACATGCACCTGTGTGTGCCTGTATGAATGTGTGTGTGTGTGTGTGTGTGTGTGTGTGTGTGTGTGTGTGAAAAAAAGGGATGCAGTCCAGCACTCAGGAGGCTGAAGCAGGAGGATTGAAAGTTGGGGGCTGTTCCAGACTATAAAGCAAGACTTTCTCAAAACAAAGAACAAACAAAATTATATTTGCAAAGCAAAAACAAATGATTTTAGTAATGCACACCTCAAAAGTTAAAGTTTAGGGATTGGAGATATAGTTCAGTTGGCAAAGGGCTGAGTTCAGATCCCCAGCACTCACATTTAAAAAAAAAAAAAAAAAAAAAAAAAAAAAAGAGAATCTGCAATGCTAATGTGAGTGGGTAGGGAGGGAATCCCCCTGGGATCCCCAGAGCCCTTTGGCCAACCAGTCTAGCTAATTGTTGACAGAAACTTCCTCAAAACACAAGGTGGAGGGCAATTAAGGACAATGCCGGATGTCAACCTGTGGCCTCCACACACATACATACATACACTACATACAAAAATAAAAAACAAAGTTTGACCGAATCTTCTTTAGAGACACTCTGTAAAGGGTGTGGTTTTCTACTGGGTTTTGAAGAAAGACAGGCAGTTCTACATCCCCAAAAGCCTTGCTCATGTTTGGAGTCTGATGGGATTTTCATGTTCATCAAGGGATGGTGGGTTATGAAGCTATGAGACACACCTATGGAAAACACAAAAGCCTGAGACTGAGTGCTGACCCTTATCTCACTGGGATGCCTGGGTTGCATCCACAACCATCGAAGTGGGGAGGTATATATTCAATCGGGTATCAATATTAACCAGATCAGACAAGCTGCCACAACAGGGGCTGCAGAAAAGCCCCATCACTTTGGAATTTACTGGGAAAATCACTCTATATTAACCCCTTCACGAGGTTTCCAGAAATCTGCGGTCACTTAGATGAAATCGGTTTCATTTCTCTAATCTTAACTTTTTAGTTTCTTTCATTTACTATACTTCCTTTAAAGGATTTCGGTTGGCTGATCTCAAAATGAGGGATGGAGAAATGAGATCTCCATTGTCATAGGAAAAAGAGAAGTAACGAAGTCACAGGAGTGAGTCCAGCATCTTTAGTTTTGAAAGTAAAGCGAGGACCAGCAAGATAGCTCAGTATGTAAAAGTGTTTGCCACTTAGCCTGACAACTTGAGCTCAGTCCCCAGGAGGACCCACATGGTGGAGAAGAGACATTGTCCTTTGATCTCCATATGTGCACCATGACACGTGTCCACATACACAACTAAATAAATAATGTAAAAAATAAAATTTTTTTCTGTCTTTTTTGAGACAGGGTCTCCCTGTAGCCCCAGCTGTCCTGAAACTATGTAGACCGGTCTGGCCTCAAACTCAGAGATCCGCCTGCCTCTGCCTCCCTAGTGCTGGGATTAAAGGCGTGTGCCACCATGCTCAGCTGTAAAAAATTTTTTAATTAAGCAGGGCATGGTGCACACAACTTTAGTCCCATTACTTGGGAGGCAAAGGCAGGCAAATTTTTGTGAGTTCAAGGCCAGCCTGGTCTACACAGTGAGTTCCAGGCCAGCTGGGGCTACAGGGAGACCCTGTCTCAAAAATACCCCCCCAAAAATGTTTTTTATTTAAAAAATAAAAGGAGGGTGTGACATGGTGGTACATAATCCCAGCACAGAAGGCAGAGGCTGGCAGATCTCTGTGAAATCAAGGCCAGCTTGGTCTATGCAGTGAGCTCCTGGCCAACTAGGGGACTACAGGGAGACCCTGCCTCAAAGGAAAAAAAAAAAAAAGTAGGCTTCTGCTTCAGAAAAATTAGCATGCAATTTTCTTCATGAATGTGCATATATATCATCACAAGTCAGCATATGACTTTTTTAAAAAATTTTTTAATTTTTATTTTATGTGTATGCGTGTATTGCCTGCATGTAGGTAAGTGCACCCGGGTCCTACAATGCCCATGGAGGACAGAAGAGGCTGTCAGATTCCCTGGAACTGGAGTTACAGGCAGTTGTTTGCTGCCATGTGGGTGCTGGGATTCGAACCTGGGTCTTCTGCAAGAACAGCCAGTGCTCTTAACCACTGAGCCATCTCTCCAGCCCCAGCATATGACTTTTTGGTACATCATGATAGCAGCAGCATGCCCTTGAGGGACACAGCACTAAAGACAAGCTGTCACCTCTCTGTCTCTGGACACTCGTGTGCAAATAGAACTGAATAAAACAAAGGATGGTCTTAGTACCCTGGCCATTCACCAGTCTCTCCTCTCTCATAAGGTGTGTTGAAGTATCAGAGATACCCATGCAAATTTCCTTTGAGTAAAACACCCTAAGTCTATCGTCTATCTGTCTGTCTGTCTATCTATATAGTCTTTTTGAGACAGGGTCTCCCTGTAGCCCCAGCTGGTGTGTGTGTGTGTGTGTGTGTGTGTGTGTGTGTGTGTGTGTGTGTGTGGTGCATGTATCACAGGACCCATATAAAAGTCAGAGTACAACTTTGTTGAGTTCTCTCCTTAAAACCTTTATGTGGGTTCTAGGGATTGAACTCAGGTCGCCAGGCTTAATTTCTATCCTTGTCTGAAAATAATAATATGCATCTGTACTGTTTATTCTTAGTGAGCATATATCCATTATTATTCAACTAGCACCAAATATAGTGAAAAATGTATAAAGTAAGAGATTATTTCTAAATCGCACTGCTCTGTTTCAGTTTCATATTTACTATGTCATGTTAAATGCTGTCTATAAAATTGGTCGTGATTATTGATGAAAAAAATGGAGGAAGTCAAGCACTAAGTTAAAACATACATATATATGTATACAGTATATATGGGGGGTTACTGAGACAGGATCTTTTAAAAAATTATTTATAGCTGGGCACGGAGGCACACGCCTTCAATCTCAGCACTCGGGAGGCAGTGACAGGTGGATCGCTGAGTTCAAGGCCAGCCTGGTCTACATAGTGAGTTCCACGACAGCTGGGGCTGCAGGGAGACCATGTCTCAAAATGACAAAAAATAATTTTTTGTACCACTGCGCCCAGCCCAAACTTTATTATTTTTATGTTATGTGTATGAGTGTTTTGTCTGCATGTATGTAAGTATACCATGTGCATGCAATGCCTGTGGAGGCCAGAAGAAGGCTTTGGATCCCCTGAAACTGGAGTTAGGACAATTGTTAGCTGCCATATAGGCACTGGCATCCAAAACCCAGACTTCTGCAAGAGCAGCCAGTACTCTTAATTGCTGAGTCATCTCTGTAGTCCCTGAGACAGGATCTTATGTAGCTGTCCTCAAACTCACTATGTAGCCAAAGTTGACCTTCAACTCCTGATCTTCCTACCTGTACTTTCCCAGTATTGAGATTATAGGTGGCACCACTGTGATCAGCTGCATCCCAGTTTTAAAAGTGACCAGCTTAGGGCATACAGCATGATACCATTGCTCATGGAAGTCAATGCCTGCTACAGCATTGCATTTTCAAAAATGTTAACTGTTTTATTTTGTTGTGCTCACTAATGTTTATCTTGGTGAAGCATCAATATTAAGATAAATACTGAATAATACATGCAGTAATTGAATTGCTATAACTTGATTTAATTTAATAAACTTTCAATAAATACAATAGCTAGCCAGTATGAAACCATAAAGACAGTCTGCATCCATGGAAGCCAGTGAGGTATATAAGGAAAAGTGATAGCTTTTCAATGTGCTTTTTAAAAATATTTTCTTGGGGGCTGGAGAGATGGCTCAGCGGTTAAGAGCACTGACTGCTCTTGCAGAGGACCTGGGTTCGATTCCCAGCACCCACATGGTGGCTACAAACCGTCCTTAACTCCAGTTCCAGGGGAATCTGATGCCCTCTTCTGAGCTCCATGGCGTTGCACAACACAGGTGCACTCACATACATGCAGGCAATACACTCATATACATAAAATAAAGATAATAAATAAAATATGTATTTAAAATATTTTATTATTTTTGTTTTATGCGTATAACTGTATTGCACGCATGTGGGTAGGTGCACCTGTGTTGTGCAGAAGAGAACGTCAGATCCCCTGAAACTGGAGTGACTGACAGTTGTTAACTACCATGTGGATGCTGGGAACTGAACCTGGGTCCTCTGCAAAAGCAGCCAGAGCTCTTAAGCACTGAGTCATCTCTCTAGCCCCTCAGTGTGCTTTTGAATCTTCTCACAACTACCTGGAAGTCAACTTCCCTCCAAACACAAGCTTCTGTGGCTTTTGAGTGACAGTGAATCATTCACTTTCCATAGATATCAATACATGAACAGACACCCAGTTATTGCAAAAAGCAGAAAGAGTAAGATCAAGATTTTTTTTCGACTCAATATTTAAGTCTTCCTTTTGTGTGTCCACCTCTTTCATGTTTTGAAAAGAAAAATAAATGCTTGCTTTCTGCATGACCACAAAATCTACCACTGTTGCTTGCTGGACAGAAAAAAAGTTAGCTTTGAGGGTGCAGCTGCCTGCTTGCCCCTGGCGGCTGGGGAGGCTAGACAAGCTAATTGGCACCCCTGCCCACCTCCACACCCACCCTCATTTCCACCCCTCCACCATCCGGCTAGTCTCCCACGCCCACAGCAGCTCCTGCCAACCTCCTTACGCTGGAGCTAAGGATGGATGTTTGCCCTCCTAGAAAGACAAAAACAAGCTTCAGTGGCACCTTCAGCCATGATTTTGTAGAATTTCAAAAGAAATTACACAGATTATTACCTTCTCCCTCCCCAAGCCATACCCTCTCTGTCACCAGCCCCTGTCATCTTACCTAAAACATTTTTTCTTCTCTATCCAGGAAAATTGGTAGGTGTGGAGTACGATATGTTTTGTAATTGACAGTTGTCTAATGATAACCAAGAGCCCAATTCTTAACAGTGATTCTCTCCCAAGAGTTTCACTTACAGGGCTGGGGCAGAAATGCGGGAAAAAAATTGTCTAGTAAATACAGTGTATCTTACCATAAAACCACAGGAAATGGTGAGCCAAAGACAGCAGCAGCAGCTCAAACAGTATCTTTCCTTAAACAGACTCAGAATAAAATAGGACACCAGCAAAGCAGACTAAGAGTTTGAGGTTTTTAAACTTTCTAATGAATAAATACCAACTAGCTAATAACTGATAACAAATGTGGTTCTGGAGGCTGGAGAGAAGGCTCAGTGGTTAAGAGCACTGACTGCTCTTGCAGAGGACCTGGGTTTGGATCCCAGCACTCACTTGGCAACTAACAATGGTTCCTAACTCCAGTTCCAGGAGATCTGATGCTCTCTTCTAGTTTCGGTGGGCATTGCCACACATGGGTGCTCTTACATGCAAGCAAAATACTCATACACATAAAATAAAAATAAGAAATATCTCTGGGCATGGTGGTGCTCACTTTTAATCCTGGCACTTGGGAGGCAGAGGCAGGTGGATCTCTGTGAGTTCAAGGCCAGCATGGTCGACATAGTGTGAGTTCCAGGCCAGCTGGGGCTACAAAGAAAGAAGGAAAGAAAGAGAGAGAGAGAGAGAGAGAGAGAGAGAGAGAGAGAAAGAGAGAGAAAGAAAGAAAGAAAGAAAGAAAGAAAGAAAGA
>NW_008329666.1:2838653-2858075 GCF_000622305.1 Nannospalax galili
AGGAAGGAAGGAAGGAAGGAAGGAAGGAAGGAAGGAAGGAAGGAAGGAAGGAAGGGAGATTCTGTTTGATGAGATGAGATCTGGGTAAGCTGATGATCATTTATTGTTTTTTTGTTTGTTTGTTTTAACAAAATCCTGCTGGCCTAGAGGTTTATTTTCTTTAATGTATGTATGCTCCCCCCCACCCCCTTTAGTTCTTGTATTAGGTTGGTTTTAGTTTTTTGTTTGTTTTGCCTTTATCTACCTTGTAATGCCAGGAATATAAATTTTATTTTTTAAAAAACCCAGCAGGGCCAGTTTAAGACAAACAACAATAGAACACAACTCTGAAAAGCACAAAACTATAAATGACTCAGAACGGTGATCCGATTAGAATGTTGGTAGTAAGCTGTAGTTAAGCTGGGAATGAAAAGATTTGCTCCATCTTTACTTTTCAAACACAGCAGTGTAAACTTGGAAAAGAAAAGAACTAGGGGTTCTGATATCACAATGTTACCACTGAAAGAAAACCTCCAAGTGTACCTTTTTATTTTAATAACAGAGGCCAAGAAACTTAGTCTAGAATATTTTTCCAAATTAGATTAAATTAAGTTGGTCCCAGATCGCTACAAAACTCCGGGTATTCCTACCTGTACAAGACTTTCTATCTCTTTCGGAAGCTCACTCCGAGCTGTTTCCAAGTGTCAGGGGGAATTCCTCACTGAATTAGCAAACCAAAGGGTCCCTCTCCCCCCTCCCCCTACTCCTTTTTTTTTTCAACCTCAAGGACTATTTGAGCTGGAAAGAAAAACAACCCGGCAGGAAAGCAATAAATCTCTGCTGCCAGGAGGAGGAGGAGGCGGAGGAGGAGGGGGAGGGGGAGGGGGAGAGAGAAAGAAAAAAAGGAGAAACAGAAGCAGAGCCAAAGACAGAGAGAGAAGAAGTAGGAGGGGGAGGGGGAGGAGGAGGAGGAGCTGAAGAGAGAAAGCCATGCCTTTTGAATTAGGGTCCAAGAAAGTAGTTGTAGAAAGTGAGAGGGTCTTCAGAGAAACAGGAAACAGAGACACCAGGGTGTCAAGGAAAGCATGCTTAAGCTTTTGGACGGTATCCAGAGAAAAGATAGAAAGGGAAAGAAGGAAAATGTATGCTAAAAAGAGTTAGAACTCAGTAAAGCTGACAGGCTTAGCAGGGCAGCATGTCAGAAAGTCTGCATCAGGGAGGGCCTTCTGGGAAGGATAGGTTCATTATCTCACTAAGGGGTAATTCTTTCCATCTCCTTAGCATGTCTATAGGTGAATCAGCTTTCCTGAGGGGGAGAGCTCCTGGCCAGGTGATTGACAGGGTCAGTTGGATTAATTCTTTTATTTTTGGTCTTTTTGAGACAGGGTCTTCCTGTAGCCCCAGCTGTCTTGGAATTCATTATGTAGCCTAGGCTGGCCTTGAACTCACAGAGATCTGCCTGCCTCTGCCTCCCAAATGCTGGGATTAAAGGCCACCACGGCCGGCAGATTTTTTTCTTCAGGGATTCGAAAATACTATGTAGTTCTAATCTTTGCAGCAGATCAAAACCCCCTCCTAGCTAAACTTCTCACCACCCCTTTGGTAACCTTGGATATGGTCAATCAGATAGACCAGCTCCAGATTTTGACCCCAAAGCAAAGTGCCCAATGCAGTTCAGCAGTGGTAATTCCATTTCAGTAGCCCTATCCAGTTCCTTTTGGCTATGGGGACAGCAACACCCTTCTAAGTGCAGTTTTTGTGGGGTGGCAACTGTACAGTTTTTGGTCTTTTTGAGGCAGGTTCTCCCTGTAGCCCCAGCTGGCCTGGAACTCACTATGTAGACCAGGCTGGGCTGGAATTCACAGAGATCCACCTGCCTCTGCCTCCGGAGTGCTGGGATTAAAGGTGTGTGCCACCACCCCTGGCTCAGTTTATGCTTCTTTGACAGTAAGAACAACCTGACCAGAAAAATTATGGTACTTGGGTATGCAGTCTCTTTTGACCTTGGACCTCTAGCTTTCCAGGAGTCTGTGAACTACCTAGTATATTTTAAGTACTTTCCTTTTCTGCTTAACTCAAGATTACTTTGTGCTGCCTGTGACAAAGAACCCTAAGAGACAAAGCCTCCCAAATAGTGATTTAGAAAGAATGGCTAGGGATGTAGCTCAGTTCTAGAATGCTTGCTTAGCATGTGCAAAGCTCTGGCTTTGACCTACAGCACTGGATGTGATGACACATACCTGTGAATCCCAGCAATCTGGAGGTATAGGCAGAAAAGTTAGAACTCCAAGGTCATTCTCAGCTACCTAGCAAATTTAAGGCCATTTGGAGCTACTGGAGACCATGTCTCAAAAAAGAAAAGAAAAAAAAGCCGGGTGTGGTGGCGCATGCCTGTAATCCCAGCACTTGGAAGGCAGAGGCAGGCGGATCTCTGTGAGTTCAAGGCCAGCCTGGTCTACATAGTGAGTTCCAGGACAGCTGGGACTACAGAGAGATCCTGTCTCAAAAAAGACCAAAAAAGAAAAGAAGAGAGACTGAGGAGATGGCTCAATGGGGAAAGGGCTTGTCATAAAATTATGAGGACCTGAGTTTGAATCCCCAGGACCCACAAAAAGGCCAGGTACAATGATGTGTGTCTCTAATCCCAGTGTTCCTACAAAGATATGGGAGGTAGGGACAGGAGAATTCCCAGAAACTCAAGGGTCAGCTAGCTTGGCATATTCAAACACATGCTGTCTCAAACAGGTGGAAAGTGAAGACCGGCACCAGAGGTTGTGCTCTGACCTCCACACTCACAGACATGAACATACATACACATACTGTACACACACACACACACACACACACACACACACACACACCAAAAAACAAAACAAAGAACCCGCACAGGATTAAAAGAAGGAAGGAAGGAAGGAAGGAAGGAAGGAAGGAAGGAAGAGAGAAAAATTTTAAGGAGAACCAAGGAATGGAGTATAGTCTGATAAACTACAGACTGCTTACAAAGACATCTAGTTCAAGACAAGTTAATTAATGAAGACGTGTGTATTTTTTCTTGCTCTGGTGGGAAAGGTGACTTTTATGATACTTGGAAAACAATGAAGAGAAATTTTATTTAGGTCTTTATCTAGGTCCCAGAACTCTTGTGCAAAATGCAGGGCTTGTATCTGAAGGTCTCTGATCCGTGCACTTAATGCCATCTCTTCTGCCCTGAGATCTCCACAAAAGAAAGAAACTCCAGCTGCCCACCTTGGACGGGATGCAGGATGCCCAACTTGGACAGGAGCAGAGGGGAGCCTACAGGTAAAGTTGGATCCATCTCAAGGCTGTGGCTCCCAGCTCTGGCACTAACAGGAGCTGGGGTTAGAAGAACACCTGCTGGAGAGCCAGGGACAGAGACACCCTCTTCATAAGCAAAACACTTTCAGCCTGAGCTTAATTAGATAGTATAGCAACATTCACTACATTTTCTTTGAGATAATGCAAAACTTTGGGAGTCGATAATGGTGATGATTGCAGAATATCATGAATGTAATCAATGTCACTGAATTGCATAGTTAGGAATGATGAAGGACTGGTGGGATGACTCTCTGGGTAAAGGTGCTTACCACCAAGCCTAACAACCTGGGTTCAAAAGCCAGGGCCCACATGGTAGAAAGAGGGAACTGACTCCTGTAAGTTGTCCTCTGACCTCCACAAATGTGCTGTGGCATACACACACAAATACACACACACAAATACACCACACACACACGCATGCACACACACACACACACACACACACACACAGATACACACACGAAGTGTAATTTAAAAAAATGAAGATAGCAAATTATTTTGTTATGTATATATTTTTTTGTATTGTTTTGTTCTGTTGGTCAGGGTCTCCCCTTAGCCCCAGCTGACCTTAAACTTGCTCTGTAGACCAGGCTGGGCTTGATCTCAGACAGATCTGCCTGTCTTTAACTCTCTAGGGCTGGAATTAAAGGCATACATCACCATACACAGCTGTATATATTTTTAACCACTTTTTTAAAAGTAAGGGTTCAGGGCTGGAGAGATGGCTCAGTGGTTAAGAACACTTGCTGCTCTTCTAGAAGACTCCAGTTTCCCAGCACCCATATGGTGGCTAACAAGTGTTAGGTTCCTGGCAGGCTCCTAAAATGGCAGCAAACTCCCAACATTCTAATATGGTGAGTCTGGGCTTAGCTCCGGTCAAGTCCCTCTGCTTATCATTGCAGGCTTAGAACTTTCAGTCTCACCTCTAGACCACTGGGGAGGGAAGAGTGGCTGGAGGCAGCATTAAATCACCAAGGGCCAGTGATTTGCTCACTCAAACTTATGACATGAAGTCTCCATAGAACTCTAAAAATCTGGGGTTTGGAGATATGTTAGGTTGGTGGAAGAATCTATGTGTTAAAAGAGTGCCACATGCCAATTCTGCAGCTCACAAACTCCCACGCTTGAGACTCTTCCTGAAATGTCCTGCATACCTCCTCATCTTGCAGATCATTTATATATTCATTCATTCATTCATTCTTTTTTTTTTTTTTTTTTTGATCTTTTTGAGACAGGGTAGCCCCAGCTGACCTGGAACTCACTATGTAGACCAGGTTGGCCTCCAACTCACACAGATCCACCTGCCTCTGCCTCCTGAGTGCTCGGATTAAAAATGTCCCCCACCATACCTGACTTTATATATTTTTTATTAAGCCAAAATTAGTATGGTTCTAACCTATTTAGGCTGCTATAACAAAATTTTCATAGACTGGGTAGCTTCTGAACAACAAAATCTCATTCTTTATAGTTCCACAAATTCAAGATTAAGAGTGACAGATTTGTCCCACACCTATCACCCCCTCCAAGGCTCAGGGTCCCTGGGGGAAGAGGTGGGTGCAAAGTTTGTAAGAGCTGAATGAAAGGGGTGGAGTGTGACCTGAAGTTCCTACAACCGACCACTATGACCCATGCTATTGTCCTGCCTCCTTCCCACGCTCTGCCGAAGGAGTCAAGCACGCGGAAGCCCATCACCCTTCCCACCCAATCAGTTGACCTTAGCAGCAAGAAGGGGAGGAGCTGCCACCATATTGAGGAGCATGGGGAACTTAGCTGCGAATGGTGGGCAAGCAGGTGAGCAGCCTCACACGAAAAGCTGAGAGAGACTGATGGCGGTGTTTCATGCCTTTGTAAGTCATCCCCTCCTGGATGTCATAAACTATGCAACCTCTCTACACCCCCCCCCAAAAAAAAGAGTGACAGATTTGTTTTCTGGTGAGGGTCCACTTCCTGGTTGTCTCCTGATTGGCTGGTTCCTCCAATGGGTGTTCCTGACACTAGCGGAAAGTAGGAAGGGAAGCTGGGAGCTATCTTGGGATGGAAGCTGGGAGCTGCCGTAGAGCATGATGGTATAGGAAACTAGCAGTCAGCGCAGCAACTCAAAGAGAGAATGGACTGACTCCTGTGGACCTGCGGCAAGATTGCTGGCTCCGGAGGCATGAGCGAATGCTAGTGGGGGACTATGGGTGTGGCCGGGTCTGATAAGGTCAGATCTTTGTCACAGCAGCGCGGGGCTAGGCACTGGGTACCCATTCCTTTGTAAGTTAATAAATACACATAAAATATATTATATGCATTGTCTGATCACACAGGAGACCCAGAGAGAATTCGGGCCACACTCGTTCACAGGTTAGCCATGTTTTTGCTATGTCCTTGGGTGGTAGAAGGAATAAGGGGAGTTCCTGGGTGTGGGTCTCATAACATGGACATTAACTTCATTTATGAAGCTTTACCCTTATCACCTAATCACCTCCCCCAAATTGCATTTCCTAATACCATCACGGAGGGGGTAGGATTTCAACACATGAATCTGGGGGAGACTCAAGCACTCGGTCCAGAAATAGGTAAGCGGTTTCCCTTGACTTCTAGTGGGCAGTCTAGAAAATCATTAGACCGAAGGAGGAGTCCCAGGCACCCTGAGTTACAGTTTTGAGACTCTGGCTCACCACTGGCATCTGAGGGAACAGGACAGGTCTGTGGGACTGAGCAGCTCACCTGTGGGCAGTAGTAGGGACAGACTAAGATTGAATCAGTGGACACCCTAGTCCTCTCTGGAGGGTTGGAGGATTGGTTGTTAGGGTGGGACAAAGCCCATAGGTTTGTGTTGTGAGTAGAAGAAGGAGTGGTATTAACAGCCTGATACAACACAATGGCCTCTCTGTACAAATCATTCTTCTAGTATTGTTAAGGGAATAATATTTTGTGTACACTTGTTTTCTCTCCCAGTTTGACATTTGTCTTTGGCTGAATTACTACTGAATGCTATTTCTGGTGACTTCCAAGGATCCATTTGCATTGTCCAGAACCCTGCTTCTTAATTTTCTAGAAGTCATGTATATCAAGAGTGAAAATCATTTAGAACTACAAAAAGCAAAGTACTGAGTCAATTGCTAATTCCTATAGATGGGGCCCAAGCTCCTGTTGTTAGCTCATTCATCTATTCATTTCTGCCTCCATTCTCCACTCCTGTTACGAGACCCCCTTAACCCAGCATGTGTGTGTGTGTGTGTGTGTGTGTGTGTGTGTGGTATATGAGTGTATACATGTTCATGCAAGGGCATAGAGGCCAGAGGACAATATCTTGTGTCTTTCTCAGTTGATCTCTGCTTTATTTACTGGGAACTGAACCCCAGTCTTTTGCAAGAGCAGCCACTGCTCTTAATGGATGAGTCATCTCTCTAACCCCAGATTTCAGTTCTTAGCACCTTTGAAAAGAAATGAGGAGTGAAGACAAATGGCAATGCCAGTCTCAGACTATGACAGAGCATTCTCGTCAGGCTGGCAGTGTGCAGTTCCTGTAACAATGCAGTCATTTGATTTATTGTTCTACATTTTGAGAGTGCCACAAGACACACACTAAAGAGGAGAAAGGTGTTCACCAAATTCACAGCTGGTAGTTAAGATGGAAGAGAGATGTTGAGACAAAGGGAGGTTGTAGGCCGACAGAGGTCAGATGGACAGGTCAAAGGTACTGAGGATGCAGTGCATGGTCTTGTTCTCCCATCTTGCCATGCAACTCTCATCAATAGCACTGTCTCCAAAGCAGGAACTTGATCTGTGTAACTCTGCTCTATTCTTCTGCATGATCACACAGGTCACAATGCTTTTAAATGTTTCCCCAGTGTGGTGAGTTGGCTTGAAGTCTGTTCTGTAACACTACTTGGCTGTGCTGGTAAAATATGGAATGCTTCATGAATTTTCAGGTCATCCTTGTGCAGGAGCCATACTAATCTTCTCTGTATGGTTCCAATTTTAGTATATGTGCTGCTGAAGTGAGCACTGCATGCTAATTTTAAAAACTAATAAAAAAGGACAAAAAAGCTGGGAATGTACTTTAGTTGTAGAATACTTGAATGGCACATGCAAAGTCCTGGGCTTGATTCCCAGCACCACAAAAAGATAAAAAGTAAAACAGCCAGCTGTGATGGCTCATACCCGTAATCCCAGCACTGAGGAGACTGAGGTAGAAGGATCACTGTGAGTTCAAGGCCAGCTTGAGCTACATAGTGAGTGCCAGGCCAGCCTGAGCTATGAAGTAAGATACTACCTCAAAATTAATAATCACGGAGTCTGGAGAGAGACTTCACGTGAGCACTTCCTGCTCTTCCAGAGGACCATTCCAGCATCCATGTCAGGCTGTTATAACTTCAGTTCCAGAGGATCCAACACCCTCTTCTGGCTTCCATAGGCCCCAGCACATACATACACGTGCAGACACTCACACAGATGCATAAAGCAAAATAAGTCTTAAAAATAAAAAAGATCAGGCAGGGGCTGGAGAAATGGCTCAGCCATTAAGAGCACTGACTGCTCTTGCAGAGGACCTGGGTTCGATTCCCAGCACCCACATGGTGCTACGAACTGTCCTTAACTTCCAGGGGAATATGAAGCCCTCTTCTGACCTCCATGGCATTGCACGACACAGGTGCACTCACATACATGCAGGCAATACACTCATACACATAAAATAAAAATAATAAAATATTTGAAAAATTTAAAAAAAGATCATAAAATAAATAAAGTAAGTATCAAGATTCTGTGAAATAAGAGAAGTGCTAATTCAGTTTGTCAGTGGCACTTTGTGTAATTTCCATCCCCACAGGGAATGAAGGTGTCCCTCGGAGCAGAACACAGGATCATCATTAGTAGCAGTGTCTTGTACAGGGTGATTTACCTCTGTATCACCACTCTGCCAGTGTGGGGTCCATTGCTTGCCATCCTCACTACAGTCCTAGAACCACAAACTGCTGCTTCAGGAAGAATGAAGAAAGAGAACATAACTCAGGGTCCATCTCTCAGCAAGGGGCTGAGGGAAAACCAAGAGGCCTGCTTGATTGCAGGCCATAAGTTTTCTATATGCTTTCCAGTAAGGTCTTGCAAGAACAATGGGCTGAAATAAAGCTGGCAAAAGAAATGATGCTTTCTTCCTTGGGTGACCTGGGAGCAGAGTACAGCTTTAAGGGCCCCTTGCTAGGCTCTGCAGATTCTAGAAAATGTGTAGGTCCCTTTCTTTGCTTTGTTAGTGCGCATTGCTGAGATTTCAGTCTGGCCCTGGAGATGCAAACTCACTAACCTTATTTGGAAAAATCTGGTGATCTATAGATCACAGCACTTGCTTTATTAGATTTTTTTCTTTTTTTTTTTGAGGCAGTCTCCTGTCACCCAGGCCGGCTTCAAACTTGCTATGTAGTCAAGGATGAGCCTAAACTCCTGGTCTTCCTACCTTCATCCCCTGAGAGCTAAGATTAATAGGCCTGAACATCATGCCTGACCAGCCGGTTTTTCTTTCTTTGTGTTTGATGTTTGATTTTCTTTTTGAAGTGTTAATTTGACTGATGTGCTTTCATGGACTGAGACTCAGGGGAATTAAAATAAGCACTTACTACAATTCTCAATAATAAAAGAATTTAGTGTCCAAGAGTTTGTTTTTAGAGCTATTTTTGTTTGTTTGTTTGTTTGTTTGTTCTTCTTTTTCTGACACAGGGTCTCCCTGTAGCCCCAGCTGGCCTGGAACTCACTATGTAGACCAGGCTGGCCTTGAACTCACAGAGATCCACCTGCCTCTGCCTCCTGGGTGCTGGGATTAAAGGCATGCACCACCAGGCCTACTGAATCTTTTAAACTTCTAGAGGGAAACTGAGATGGCTAAGCAGATAAAGGCACTTGCTGCCAAGTCTAATGACCTGAGTTAGGTCCCCAGTACCCACATGGTAGAAGGAGAGAACTGACTTCCATAAATTGTCCCCTGACCTCCACATGTGTGCCCTGGCACACGTACACACACACACACACACACACACACACACACACACACACACATACACACACACACACAATAAATAAATGTAATAAAACTACTAGAGGAAAACATAAGGAAAGCCCTTTGAGATACTAGCACAGGCACTGACTTTCTAAAGAGGATTTTGCTAGTTTAGGAAATAATATCAAGAATTAATAAGTGGGCCAGGCAAGGTAGTGCCTGCCTGTGATTACAGCTTTCAGGAGGCTGAGACATAAAGATTACCAGGAGTTCAAAGCCAGATTTGGTGGCATAACAAGTTCCAGACCAGCCTGTGCCACATAGTAAGATCCTGGCCCGGTCTCAAAGTCTCAATTTTTTAAGTTGGTAAATGAATTATATGAAATTAAAAGGTTACTTCACAGGAAAGAAAAGAATTAGAGTGAAGAAACAGTCTGTAGCCGGGCGTGGTGGCGCATGCCTGTAGTCCCAGCACTCAGGAGGCAGAGGCAGGCGGATCTCTGTGAGTTCAAGGCCAGTGTGGTCTACACAGTGAGTTCCAGGACAGCTGGGGCTTACAGGGAGACCCTGCTTCAAAAAGACCAAAAAAAAAAAAGAAGAAAAGAAACACCCTATAGAATGGAAGAAAGTATTTTTTAGCTATTCAACTGATAGGGGTTAATATCCAGAATGCATAAGCAACTAACAAAATCAAACACTAAAAATAAATAATAATTCAATCAGTAAATGGCCCCCAAAATACATAAAACAATGTTCTTCAGCCATCAGAGAAAGGCCAATCAAAATTACATTGAGATCCTCTCCAGTCAGAAAACAACATATGCTGGAGAGGATGAGAGAGGCACTTTAACATGGCTGGTAGGAATGTAAATTAGTGTAACCACTCTGGAAATCAGCATGGAGATTCCTCAGTAAACTGAAAATACTCTATCATATGATCCAGCTCTACCACTGGGTATGTACCTGAAGGGATCTAAGTCAGCAAGCACTAGAGATATCTGCACACGCATGTTTGTCACTATTCACAACAGCCAAGAGGAATCAGCTCAAAAGTCCAGCAACTGATGAACGGACGAGGAAAATATACACAGCAGAGTTAGTCATAAAGAAGATTGAAATTTGCAGGGGAAAGGCAGGAAGTGGAGATCATATTAAGCAAAATAAGCCAGACTCAGAATGGCAGTATCACATGTTTCCTCACATATGTAGACTCTAGGGGAAGAGAGGAAACATGAGAGTAGGAGAAGCACTTGGGCATGGTGGCACATGCCAATAATCCTAGCACTTTGGAGATTGAGGAGGGAGGATCAGGAGTTTAAGGTCAGTCCTGGCTACATAACAAGTTCAAGGCTAGCCTGGGTTACACGAGGCTCTGCCTCAAGCAAGCAGAGAAGGATGTTTATTAGAGAAGAGGAGAGCAGTTGGGATAGGAGAACTACGAGCAGGTAAGAGGGTGAATATGATTTAAGTGTGTTATATGCATGTACGTATATGCACAATGCACATTGAAATAATGTACAATAAAACCAATTATTTGTACAATTAATAAACACTAATACAATGTTTTAAAAAATCTTTTGTGGGGGCTGGAGAGACAACTCAGCAGTTAAGAGCACTGGCTGCTCTTAAAGAGCACCCGGGTTTGATTTCCAGCATCTATGGCAGTTAACAACTGTTTGTTATTCCAGTTCCAGGGGAATCTAATGCTCTCTTCTGACCTCCCTGGGGCACTGTACAAGTACACTTACATACATGCAGGCAATACACTCATACACATAAAATAAAAAATAATAAATAAAATATTTTTAAAAAATTTTGGTAGTCTAAAGACTTCTGGGAGTCTAACAAATATTAAGGTTTTAAAGAGGAGAAATGTTGACTTCTGTCCTCTCTGGGAATTAAGACAATGTATAAACTAGGCAGGAAGCTGATCCATGCACACCAGCCCTACATCTTGGAGTTCAGTGAACACCAGAAACTAAGAGGCACAGGGGCTGGAGCAGCCCTCTTCCTGGCAATGCTGTGTTAGCTCTGGTGTCACTGCAGGGGTGCTGACTTGTTCTGGGTTTCTAGAATAACATTTCTAAAGTCCTTCCATCTCAGGTGTTGCATTAGATAAATCATGTCCAATATATTATTGAGCTGTTAGAAATAGACATAAGACATTTGTGGAGAATAAGTTGGACATGCTATTGAAACTGATCCCAATAGATACACATACACACATTTGTTTTGATTTATTTGTACTTAAAAAAATATTTTATTAATTTTTATTTTAAGTGTACGAGTGTATTCCCTGCATGTATGTATGTGTACCCATGTCCTACAATGCCCAAGGAGGTCAGAAGAAGGTGTCAGATCCTCTAGAGTTGGAGTTAAGGACAGTTGTTAGTCACCATGTTGGGTGTTGGGATTTGAACCCAGGTCCTCTGCCAGAGCAGCTAGTGCTCTTAACTGCTGAGCCATCTCTCCAGCCCAATATTTGTATTTTTAATTATGTGTTTGTATGTGTGCATGTGGGTATGTGCACATAAATGCAGTGCCCTCAGAGGCCAGAAGAGGGCCCAGATTCATCTGGATCTGGAGTTACAGCCACTTGATGTGGGTGCTAAGCATTGAAGTCAGGGCCTCTGCAAGAGCAGTAAGCACTCAACTGCTGAACCATCTCTCCCATCCTGTTTTTGGTTTCTGAGACAGGATCTCTTATAACCCAGGCTGGCCTGGAACTCCCTAAGTAGCTGAGGCTGCCCTTCAACTCCTAATCTTTCTGCCTCTGCCTTCTAGGTGCTGGGATAATAAGCATGTGTCACCTCGCCTAAGCAATAGCTGTATTCATATGGCTACAATACAGGCATTGTTAGCTATGGGTTTCCATCCACATATTCCATCCACATAGAATACGGTTTTTGGATGTGAAGGAAAGTGACATCACAAATATTTACACGTGCACATGTTCATACATGTACACATTCAAGACACAATTAATATCCATAGCATAGAACACTGATGAACATTTTGGGGTTCCTTTAAAAAAATTTTTTTTGGTCTTTTTGAGACAGGTCTCCCTGTAGCACCAGTTGGCCTGGAACTCACTATGTAGAGCAGGTTGGCCTTGAACTCAAAAAGATCTGCCTACTTCTGCCTCCCAAGTTCTGGGATTAAAGGTGTATACCACCATGTCTGGCTAACAAATATTTTATTTATTATATATATTTTTAATTTTTTTATGCTTATGAGTGTATTGCCTGCATGTATGTAAGTGCACCCATGTCATGCAATGCCCACGGACATCAGAAGAGGGCATTGGATCCTCTGGAACTATTGTTACAGATTGTTGTTAGCCTCCATGTGGGTGCTGAGAACAGAACCTGGGTCCTTTGCAAGAACAGGAGGCACTCTTAACTACTGAACCACCTTTCTATCCCCAGTTTGTGTTCCCTGTTTAAAAAAACAGTTTAAATTTCACTTCAGAACAGTAATGAGGAGGCTATAGAGATGGCTCAAGAAAAGAGAAGCAAAGTTAATGAGATAACAGATCTGACCTTGCTTCTATGTTCATCATAATTCCAATTTGTTTGCCTGTCACATATCTTACATGATGTACCAACTTGCCAGGCTGATAACGTGTTTCCCATTGACTTATATCACTGCACTGGGATTTCATAAATTAAAAAGCAAAACAAAAATTCTTGGGGTTGGTGAGACGGACTAGAGGGTAAAGTGCTGCATAAGCCTGACAACACCAGTACAGTCCTGGAACACAGTAAAGGTAGCAGGAGAGAACGAGTTCCACAGCTGTCCTCTGACCTCCACACACTCACCATGGCATGTGAGCCACCCCTAATAATAAGTAAAAATTTAAAAAAACCCCAAAACTCTTGAAGCCAGATATGCTGGCGCATACCTTTAATCACAGCACTCAGGAGGCAGAGGCAGAGGGATCTCTGTGAGATTGAGGCCAGCCTGGTAAAGTTCCAGGCCAGCTGGGGCTACAGGGAGACCCTGTTTCAAAACAAAACAAACAAAAAATCCAAAACGAAATAAAATATTGGAAATAAGATGTTAGAACCCCTGATTTAATGGGCTGATTACATGACCATGGGAAACAAACCTGTTTTTAGCCATCATAATGAAGGTTTTTACTGTCTGTGTGAGACATGCAATGCACTGCTCTGAGAACTGCCCTAGAGGCACAGGAGCAGATGTTTCTGAGCCTTGTTTCTGCTCTATGGTTCCATCCTATCCCCCAGGTTCACTGGTTCAGAGGTAACCCTGTACTAGGCCCATCAGCTTCTCTCTTCTAGGAAGTGAAATGTGACTGAACAGCCCAAGAGGCAAGTCTCTAAGAATGTAACCCTGAACATGTGTGCACTTACCAAGATCCTGGAGATGGCTTGGTTTCCATCTTCTCCAGGCCTTGTTCCCAGTCTCTCCTAGAGTTTAGGAAAGGCTATAATATTCTCCCAACACTCTCTCCACCTCCTCCCTTCTTCTCTCTCTTTAGCCCTCTCTCCCTTTCTCTCTCAACAGGGTCTTATGTAGACCAGGCTATGTAGACAGTTGAGTATGGCCTTGAACAGCTGTCTTCCTGCCTCTACCTCCTGGGTGCTAGGATTATAGGCATGCACCACCACCATGCTCAGCTCAGTATTTGATTTGTTGTTTGTTGTTACTTATAACCAGAGAACATTTAGCATAATATAAAATATGATTTTTTTTTTTTTTGGTCTTTTTGAAACAGGGTCTCTCTATAGCCCCAGCTGGCCTGGAGCTCACTATGTAGACAGGCTGGCCTTCAACTCAGAGATCCGCCTGCCTCTGCCTCCCAAGTGCTGGTACTACAGGCGTCTGCCACCACGCCTGGCATAAAATATATTTAATATGGTATTATTTCAACACTAACACACAGAATTTCTGGCTTAAAGTAAAATGAAGAGCAGTCATTTTTCACCTATCTGTCCATTCTGAAGTATAAAAACTCCAAGCAACCCAGCTCTAGATCTATTGTGTTTAAGTTTATTTATTTATTTATTTATTTATTGGTTTTTTGAGACAGGGTCTCCCTGTAGCCCCAGAGGCCCATATATGCACTACGTAGACCAGGATGGCCTCAAAATCACAGAGATCCACCTGACTCTGTCTCCCAAGTGCTAGGATTAAAGGCATGTGCCACCATGCCTGGCTTTATTTTTTTTTTATTTATTTTCATTTTATGTGTATGAGTGTTTTGACTACATGTATGTAAGTTCACCTGTGTCATGTGATCCCCACAGAAATCAGAAGCATTGGATTCCCTGCAACTGGAGTTACACATAGTTGTTAGTCACCACGTGGGTACCGGCAACCAAACCCAGGTCCTCTGGAAGACAAGCCAGTGCTCTGGGCCACTGAGCCATCTCTCCATCCTCCTGTTCAGAATTATTTGATTTCAAGTCAATGTAGTGTATTAGAAAATAACCTAAGGAAAGCCAGGCATAGTAGCACACACCTGTAGTCCAAGCACTTGGGAGGCAGAGGCAGGCAAATCTCTGTGAGTTCAAGGCCAGCCTGGTCTACATAGTGAGTTCCAGGCCAGCTGGGGCTACAGGGAGACTCTGTCTCAAAAAAAAAAAAAAAGAAAAAAGAAAGAAAAGAACCTAAGGAAATTGGTATAGTGGCACACACCTGCAATTTCAGCATTCAGAAGGCAAAGGCAAGATCAGGTGTCAAAAATAAAAGTAATAATCCTGGCACTTGGGAGTTTGAAACAGGAAGATTTGCCAAAAGATCAGCCTGTGGGCTGGGGAGATTTCTCAGCAGGTAAAAGCACTGGCTAGGCAAGTCTGAGGACCCAAATCCCGTCCCCTAGAACTTAAAAGGCCAGATGTGGTAGCACACCTGTAATCCTCAGCATGTCTACTTCAAGATGGAAGGCAGAAACAGGAGAATTGTCTGCAAACTCCGGGACCAGCTAATATGGAGTAATCATTGTGGCAGAAACAGCAAGAGACCCTGCCTCAAGGAAAGAACCCTCTCTCAAAAGTTGTCCTCTGACCTCAGGACATGCAAAATGGTACTTATGTGCCTCCCTCTGTTATACATACTTGGGGGGAGAAAAGACGGCCCTCTTGGGCTATCTAGTGAGTTTCAGGCCATCCTGGGCTACAAAATTAAATGCTGCCTCAAAACAAACAAAAAATATGAGAGAAAAAGAAAAGAAATTTATAGATAAATATTAGGTCTGTCAACTTAAAAGCTTATTTCCATTTGGGGGCAGGAGTTGACTAAGAACGGCTTTGTTTAGACTTCTTTTCAGAATCCAGTCACCCAGGAGACTGAGCTGTCACTGAAGCCATTCAGCTTCTTCCAGCCAAAATATTCTTAGGTTTAGTCAGCAGATATGAACGTTCTTGCCTACCTACTCCGGAAATAAAAGTCCTATGTCACAATACGGCAGTGAAGTTCTAAAACAAACAAACCATTAAAAGGAGGAAGTAGGGCATCACTGCTACCAGCACACAGGCTGGTTCAACCTCAGGCACTGAGTAGGATGCAACTGTCTCATAGGCTCAGGAAGGAGTTAATAGGTGCTTATGATCCAGGATGGAGCCAGCAGCATAACTAAGTTCACAGTCTTTAATTCTTTGGAAGTTGAGATGGAACCAACCATTTGGGTTTTGCCTGACATCCAGGATGTATTTCCAATCCACCTGGAATCAGAGTAACCGCTTCTGCCGCTGCTTCAGCAAATAACTGCCTGAGTTTACCCTCCTCCAATCCCTTTTCAGGAAGCAGCAATACAGCCATGTGTGTTAGAGCATGCCTTTGGCCCCAGCACTAAGGAGGCAGAGGCAGGGGGATCTCTGTGAATTTGAAGTCAGCCTGGTCTACATAGAAAGTTCAAGGCAGCCAGTTATTTAACAGACAAAACAGGAAGCAGCAATGTTAGTCCTTGGTAGCTGAGATTCCTCTATTCAGGGCATAGATGAACATCACAAAACTCTCCTGTGTGTCCCAAAACAAATGGCCTAAGAGTGAGGCATGCTGGGTAAGATTACAAGTGGTGATTTGGATGAGTATTCCAATCTTAGCTAATTAGAACATTCTCTCATTGAATTCTAACCTCCTACTAATTAATTGGTGTTTTTTTGAAAATAATTGAAACAATTGTTGATAAGATCTGTGAACAGAGCTCTTAGTCTCGCCTTTCTGTGAAGATGTCTTTGGGGGAGCAGTTTGGGAGGGGGCAAGATCACAGCTCAGGCTGAACTTGAACTTTCTTTGTAGCTGAGGATGACCTTGAACTTTTTTTTTGTTCTGAGCCAAGTGTCTCACTATGTAGCCCTGGTTTGAAACTTGCTGCATAGACCAGGCTAGCCTCAAACTCACAAATATCCTTTAGCCTCTGCTTCCCAAGTGCTGGGATTAAACTAGTGACATCACCCTGACTGATCTTTTAATTCTCCTGCCACCACCTCTCAGTGCTGAGAATATAGGTCTGCACCAGAACCCCTGGTTTATTTGGTGCTGGAGATCTAATCTAGGGCTTCCTACGTGCTAAGTAAACGCTCTGTCAATTGAGCTCATCCGCAGCCCCTTGTGAAGATGTCTGACAAGGCCACATTCTTCCTTGTTCTAAATGAGATTTCAAACATTCTTTAGAGGTCTTTTAGCTAAGTTTTTTTTTTTTTAATTTTTAAAAATTTTTAACTTTTTTATGTGTATGAGTGTATTGCCTGCATGTAGGTAAGTGCACCCGTGTCGTGCAATGCCCACGGAGGACAGAGAGGCCATCAGATACCCTGGAACTGGAGTTACGGACAATTGTTAGCTGTCAAGTGGGTGCTAGGATTCTAACCCAGGTGTTCTACAAGAACAACCAATGTTCTTAACTGCCGAGCCATCTCTCCAGCCCCTAGCTAAGTTAGTTTAATGAATGAGTCTGTTGTTCATCTGAAATGGACAATTCCCATGGTACCTGGAACTAGTCTTTTAAGGACTAGTGTAAACTAGTCCTTAAAGATTAATTAGTACAATTCATCTTTACATCCTTCATACCTTGCATCAGGTCTGCTATTAGGAGAGACAATAAATATTTGTCAAATCAGAATAGCTTCTTCATCTTCCCTACTAAATTTTTGTTTTCAGCAACAATAAAGACCATGTGGACTTAAACTTTAAATTTGACACTGGTATGAACAATTTCATTCACTGAAAAAGGACTTAAAAAAATCTCAAGGGCTGTGTTTGGTGGTGCACATCTTTAGTATGTATTCAGGAAGCAGAGGCAGGTGGATCTCTGTGAGTTCAAGGCCAGCCTGGTCTACATAGTGGGTTTCAGGCCAGCTGGGGCTACAGGGAAACCCTGTCTCAAAAAGAAAAACAAAAATTCTCAGGGCCTGGGGTGCTACGGAGATGGCTCAGTTAGTAAAACACTTTGTCACACAATGTTAGGATCTGAGTTTAGATGCCCAGAACCCACACGAAAGCTGAGAGACAGCAGTGATATCAGTAACCCAGGCTCTGAGGGTGCAGAGAGACAGATCCTAGCTGGGAAGAGCAGGAGGCTGCTGATCAGCCAGTCTAGTATAAACTGTGAGTGTCAGGTTCACTGAGAAACCTGGTCTCAAAAAAACAAGGGGGAGAGCCACTGAGGGAGACATCTAAAACTGACCTCTGGTCTCCGTACAACACACATACACACACACACACACACACACACACAAAGCATGTTAGGTCAGCATGGTGGTATGCACCTGTAATCCCAGTACTAGATGATAGAGTCAGGAGGATTAGTAGTTCAAGGTCAGCCTGACCAGAATGAGATATGAAACTCTGTCTCAAGGAAGAAAAAACAAAAACCAAAACCTTGACATCTATTTATCAAATTAAAGAAAATGTAGTATGTTCAGCAAATACAAAGAACTTTCAACTTTTAACTTCATTAAATTATAAAGATTGACAAGGAAGAAGGTGGGTTTAGACCTCCATCAGTGTAGGAGCTCATCTCAGGAGACTGCCACAGAGTGCAGAGTTCTGGCCTCCCTCTGGCCTCCCCAAGGCAGAGGGCCTGAGAATGCAGGGAACTGCCTGAGAGGCCCTGGATCCTGCCTCCATGTGATGGTGAGCTTCCCCTAATAACACCATTCCCATCCCCCTACCTAGGATTTTGCGAGGCCCCTCTTAAGGCCCCAGAGCAGATCTGGCTTTGGTAGGCTAAAGATGAGATCCTAGCAGACAGCATGAAAGGGTGGGTTTCAACCTCCATGAAAGGGTGGCTCTGATCTCAGCAGACCACCAGAGAGTGCCAAGTTTTGGCCTCCCTTGGACCTCCCTCAGGCAGAAGGCCTGAGATCGCAGGGCACTGCCTGAGAGTCCCAGGATCCTGCCTCCATGTGGTGAATGAAGCTTGAGTGTACCTGATGGGAACCTGAATTGGGCTTCTGTGGGTACTTCTGAATAGCTGATCTGAAGCCATCAGTTCCCTCCAAATTAAACCTGAGAGAAACTGAACCCTGTACCAACCAGCTTTACATAACCAATAAAGGATCTATGCACCATGATAATACAAACAGAAGCATACTTCAACTTAATTCTCATATTTGAATCATAAAAAACAAAAGAAATTCACATGCCAAGATCACAAAGAAAAAACCACAACGAAAGAATAATGGAAACCCCAGCAAAGCCCACCAATCCTGTAGAAGAGTTCTACAAGGAGAACCCCCTAGAGATAATCCAGGACACTGAATTTAAAAGCGCAATCACAAACATTATCAAGGAATTCAAAGAATTTAAAGAACACACAAACAAAGAGCTAAAAGAAGATAGGGATAAACTGCTGAATGAATTTACAAAAGAGATAGAAACATTGAAGAAAACTCAGGCAGAAATGAAGAAGAAAGTGCAAAATTCAATAAGCCAATTTGAAACAACAGGGGAAAGCCTCATCGCTAGAATGAATGAAATAGAAAACAGAATATTAACACTGGAGGATAAAGTTGAAGAACTGGCCCACTCAAGCAAAGATTATAGAAAATTGAAACACAGGAGTGTGTTTATGGAATATGCAAAAGATATGGGACACCATGAAAAGACAAAATCTATGGATCATAGCAAGAGAGGCAGGAAAAGAATTTCAGGTTAATGGT
>NW_008329666.1:2858775-2863433 GCF_000622305.1 Nannospalax galili
GCCAGCCTGGTCTACATAGTGAGTTCCAGGACAGCTGGGGCTACAAGGAGACCCTGTCTCAAAAGAAACAAAAAACAACAACAAAAAAACCAAAATCCATCTCTTCACTGTCTGCAAGAAACCCATCTCACCTTCAAGGACAGAGACAGGCACTACCTTAAGGTAAAAGGATGGAAAAAAAATATTCCAAGCAAATGGCATTAAGAAATAAGCTGGGGTTGCAATTCTAATAGCTGACAAAATAAACTTCAAAGTAAAACTAATAAGGAGATAAGGAGGGTCATTTCATTCTGATCAAAGTAACAGTTAACCAAGAAGATATTACAGTCCTTAACATAAAAGCACCAAATTCTGGTGCACCCAAATTCACAAAAACAACACTACAGGACTTTAAGACACAGATTGACCCCAACTCAGTAATAGTAGGGGACTTCAATACCCCACTGTCTCCATTAGACAGGTCAACTGGACAAAGAATAAACAGAGAGATGTCTGAATTAAATGATACCATACATCAAATGGACCTAACAGATGTCTTTCAAGTATTCTACCCATGAACCAAAGAATACACTTTTTACTCAGCACCCCATGGAACTTTTTCAAAAACTGACCACATACTGGGCCACAAAAGAAACCAACAAATACAAAAAATTGAAATAATTTCATGTATTCTATCAGACCACAATGCAATAAAGCTCAAAATCAACACTGGACAAATCCCTAGTCACCACATGAACTCATGGTGATTAAATAACACACTCCCAAACAATAAATGAGTCAAAGGAGAAATTAAAAAAGAAATAAAAGAATTCCTGGAATTTAACGAAAAGGACAATACAACACAACACAACCTCTGGGACACCTTAAAAGCAGTCCTAAGAGGGAAGTTTATAGCTCTAAGTGCCCACATTAAAAAAATTAGAAGAGCCCAAATAAATGACCTAACACTGCAACTCAAGACCCTGGAAAGGCAAGAACAAATGAATCCCAAACCTAGCAGAAGAGAAGAAATAACAAAAATCAGAGCAAGACTAATGAAATAGAAACAAAGAAAACAATACAAAGAATCAATGAATCTAAGAGCTGTTTCTTTGAAAAACTAAACAAGATAGACAGACCCTTAGCCCAGGTAACCAAAAGAAAGAAAGAGCAAATCCAAATCAACAAAATCAAAGATGAAAGGGGAAACATCACAATAGATGCCAAAAGGATCCAGACCATTATAAGGGAATATCTTAAAAATGTATATGCTACTAAGTCTGAAACTCTAAAAGAAATGGATGGATATCTGAAATCATGGGAACCACCAAAGTTAAACCAAGAAGAGCTCAACAGTTTAAACAGACCCATAACATATAAGGAACTTGAAACAGTAGTACAAAACCTCCCAACTAAAAAAAAGCCCAGGCCTAGATGGATTTACAGCAGAGTTCTACCAGACATTTAAAGAAAACCTTCAACCAATATTACTTAAATTATTCAAAATGATACAAAGGGCGAACTCCCAAATTCCTTCTATGAAGCCAGCATCACTCTAATACCCAAACCAGGTAAAGATACAACCAAAAAAGAAAACTATAGACCCATATCCTTATGAACATGGATGGAAAATTCTCAACAAAATACTTGCAAACCACATACAGACACACATCAAAAAGATTATCCATCATGTTCAAGTTGGCTTTATTCCAGAGATTTAGGGATGGTTCAACATACATAAATCAATAAATGTTATCCAGCACATAAACAGGTCCAGGGAGAGAAACCACACGATCATCTTGTTAGATGCAGAAAAAGTCTTTGATAAAATCCAACATCTGCTCATGATATAAGTCATGGAGACAGAAGGCCTTTGACAAAATCCAGCATGCATTTATGTTCAAAGTCCTAGAGGGAATTGGACTGGAGGGAACATACCTCAACATAATGAAAGCCATATATAACACACCCACAGCCAATATCATTCTAAATGGAAAAAAACTGGAAGCATTCCCATTAGGATCAGGAACCAGACAAGGATGTCCACTATCTCCACTTCTCTTTAACATAGTACTTGAAACTCTTGCTAGAGCAATAAGACAGGAGAAGGAAATTAAAGGAGTACTAATTGGAAAAAGAAGAGGTCAAACTATCACTTTTTGAAGATGATATGATACTATAGTTGGGAGATCCCAAAAGTTCCTTCAGAAAACTCCTAGAACTGATCAACACGTTCAGTATAGTGGCAGGTTATAAAATAAATCTACAAAAATCAGTAGCCTTTCTACATAGCAATAACAATCAACTGGAGAAAGAATACAGGGAAATGCTCCCATTCACAATTGCTGCAAAAAAAATAATAAAATATCTGGGAATAAATATGACAAAAGACACCAAAGATCCTACAATGAAAATTTTAAATTATTAAAGAAGTTAAAGAGATTGAGGAAGACAAAAGGAGATGGAAGGACCTCCAATGTTCATGAATTGGAAGAATTAATATTGTGAAACTTACCATCCTACCAAAAGCAATATATAGATTCAATGCAATCCCAATCAAAATACCCATGACCTACTTCATAGAATTAGAAAAAAAAAATCCTTAAATTCATATGGAAGCACAAAAGACCTCAGATAGCCAAAGCAACCCTGAGTACAAAGAGCAAAGCTGGGGGGATTACTATACCAGATCTCAGAGTATACTACAGAGCTATAGTCATAAAAATAGCATGGTACTGGCATAAAAATAGATACATAGATTAATGGAACATCACTGAAGATCCAAACCCAAGTACATGCAATTTCAGCCTCCCGATATTTGACAAAGGTGCCAAGAGCACACAATGGAGGAAAGACAGCATCTTCAACAAATACTGCTGGCAAAACTGGATCTCCACCTATAGAAGAATGAAAGTAGATCCTTATCTTTCACCTTGCACAAAAGTCAACTCCAAGTGGATCAAAGACCTCAACAAGAAACTGGAAACCCTGAAACTATTAGAAAAAAATATTGGCAGTAACTTACAAGATATAGGTGTAGGAAAGGATTTTCTAAATGGGACAGAAGTTGCTCAGGAATTAAGCTCAGCAATCAACAAGTGGGACCGCATTAAACTAAAAAGCTTCTGTACAGCATAAGAAACAATCAAAAAAGTGAAGAGAAAACCCACAGAATGGAAAAAAATCTTCACCAGTGACACATCTGACAGAGTTAGAGTTTAACATCCAGAATATATGAAGAAATCAAAAAACAAAGAATGGAGAAACCAAATGACCCAATGAAAAGATGGGCTAAAGATCTAAACAGAGAGTTCTCAAAGGAAGAAATAAAGATGGCTGAGAAAAATCTCAAAACATGTGCAACATCGTTAGTAATGAGGGAAATGCAAATTAAAACCACCATAAGGTATCACCTTACCCCAATCGGACTGGCTAAGATCAAGAGAACAAATGATACCAAATGCTGTTGAGGATGTGGAGAACAGGGAACACTCATTCACTGCTGGTGGGATTGCAAACTCGTGCAACCTCTATAGAAAACAGAGTGGAGAACTCTTAAACTAAAAATGAACCTACCATATGACTCAGTTATACCATTCCTGGGCATATACCAAAGGACTCATCCTATTGTAGAGACACTTGTACAACCATGTTTGTTGCTGCTCTTTTCACAATAGCTAAGAGATGGAAGCAACCTAAGTGCCCCTCAACCGAGTGGTTAACAAAAATGTGATATATTTCCACAACAGACTTCTAGTCAGCAGTAAAGAAAGATGAAATAATGAAATTTGCAGGTAAATGGATGGATCTAGAAACTGTTATACTAAGTGAAGTAAGACTTCACTAAGACTCAAAAAAAACAAACGATGTATGTCATTCCTCATTTGTGCCTCCTAGCACCAAATCCTTTCAAACTCCAGGTTCTTCTAAATGAGATGATGCTATACAGCAGTCTCCTGCATGAAATAACTACTGTCATCACAACTTCAGCTGAGCCTGATCGCTAAACATCATCACAATTGGGCTTGTTAATGGTTGTGCTCACTCATTAAAGGAGGGCCAGGTAGGATCATTGGACCCTCACTGGAGTATACAGCCACTCTTTCCAGCCAACTGTATCTAATTTGACCTTAATCACATATGGCCTCCTGGATTCGGGGAGGGCTAAAATATACAATCTGTGGAAGGCTAGGAAGAGAAGGCATGACCCATGCTGGGTAAAGGCTTTCCAGTGTGCGTACCCTCAGGTCATACATACAGCTCAACAACCCTTCAGTTATCTCGGTAAGTAAGCTCAATCAGTTCATTGGTTCCCCAGTAAAACTTTAATCAAACATTGGCTTGACAGTGGAACCTTAAAAGGGAATAAGCATTGCTTAGCATCCCCAGGAAAAGAATTCTCATAACAGGTGGAAAATGTATTTGTTAATGCAATTATGTTTCATAATTATCAAAAAAAAATAGAAAATGAGAATGTAAAAGGTGTTAAAAGGATATGGGAATGGAGATATTTTCTAAAATAGAAAAAAAAATGAGAAAGCCTAAGCAAGTGATGGTCTGTGTAGGTTTGTTATAAAGGGTAAGACAAAAATAATATATACATAATCTTGAAATGTCTACGGTCATAGCATAGTCAACTAGTTTAAGGAACAAAATATATATCTAGTCAAGGTTTATCT
>NW_008329666.1:2863658-2867474 GCF_000622305.1 Nannospalax galili
TGTGGAGGGTCACCTGTCCTCTTGTTCAGGGAGGACATGGAGATCCCACGCGATGGACTTGAACCAGTATCCAGTCTACAAATTGGATCAACTCAGAGGAGACATCTCATTCATGCTTCCAAGTGAAGCCAGACATGGTTGCTTTCTGACAGGTATGGCATAGGGAGAGAGGCCAAGACCAGCCTGTGTTCCTCTCTTAGGGGCTGAGTGGGATGGTGAGTGTTGGCGACTCAAAAACCACACTGAATCAGGAGTCTTGTCGAGGCAGGAACTCACTTTATTGTGTCAGGCATTACCTTATATAGTTTAAACAAAAAGGGGTGTGGAAACGGGAAGGGCAAAGTTGTATGCCATCTGTGGCAATGGCTGTGAGACACTGGGAATTGGCCACACCAGCTGTGATTGGGGAGAGGCAGTCCGAGGTCAGGCCCTGCTGAATCACCTCTGTGAGAAAGTGACCGGCCAGAGACAGGTCGCCAAACTTTAGTCAGGCTCAGGAAGTTACAATAGGCCTCATCATAAGTTATACCAAAATTATGAGGGTCCTGGAGACCCAACAAGTTAGTGCTCTTGTGGGACCTATCAAGCAAAATGTTGTACTTAATATCATAGAACCTACAACGATAGTTTGGAATGTCAAATATTTTTCCCTTTTTATACCCTGGGAATTCTTTGAGCACTGATCTCTGATTTCAGAGTCAAAAGCCTCTTCCACACACAGAGCACCAAAATATGGCTTTTCTAATCCAAATTATTGTTATGCCTATATTAAAAAAGTCAACATGATTCAGCTTTTGTCTTAAAGCTAAGAGTTCACCTCAAATGCTGAGCAACAATTCCTTCACATCTAGTCACAATTCGAGCACTTTCTTTTCTTCCTTGAGGTAAGAGTTATGCAATTTGGGAGTCTTTTAGATAGACCCACTGAAGGGGTACTCCAGCTGCCTCACCCTGCATCACTGTTCAGCATGGAAGAAGCCAGAGTGGTCTGTGTCCCTATTCCCTATTGGCAATTTGGGTAACCTCTTCAGAGGATAGTGTGATAAGAAAAGGAGGTAGGAATTGGCTGGGCAGTTAGGGTAAAAAGACCCCAAAGAAAAGTAACCAGTTTCTTGGCTAAAAGTCAAAATGTCCTTTGGCCTCTTAGCAACATACTCTGTTCCAAAGGCCAAAAATATCGAAAGTATTTGGGAACTTATACCTCATCCTTAAAAGATTTTAGGGTTACTTGGGGCTAGAGAGATGGCTCATCGGTTAAGTACACTGACTGCTCTTGAAGAAGACCTGAGTTCAAATCCCAGCACCTACATGGCAGCTAACAACTGTCTGTAACTCCAGTTCCAGGGGATCCGACAGCCTCTTCTGTACTCTGTGGGCATTGCACGACACGGGTGCACTTACCTACATGCAGGCAATATATGCATACACATAAAATAAAAATAATAAATAAATGGGGTTGGAGAGATGGCTCAGCGGTTAAGAACACTGACTGTTCTTGCAGAAGACCCGGGTTCGAATCCCAGCACCCACATGGCATGTAACAACTCTCTGTAACTCCAGTTCCAGGGGTTCTGATGGTCTCTTCTGTCCTCTGTGGGCGTTGCATGACATGGGTACACTAAACTACATGCAGGTAATACATGCATAAACATAAAATAAAAATAATAAAAATATTTTAAATTAAAAAAAACATAACCAATAATGTATGGGAAACACACATGGTTCCAAGCTTTATTAGGTTAGATTTGACACATCTACATCTACATATCACAGCTAGAATTCCTAACCAGTAACCAAAATAGTCAATAGAATCTTAACTAAGCCTGAGGTCCCTGTTTGCCTTTGCTAAAGTCTTAAGAAATTATTTATTTATATTAAAAAAACTACCTAAACTCAAAAAAAAAAAATTGAACAAGGATTTAAAACCAACAAACAAAAATCATGCCCCCCAAAACCCAAGGCTTTTGTGCTTTGAACTTATTGAATAGCTCCAAATGAGCTCTAGAAGAGGGAAATCCCAGCAAGCAGGATTTCAGGGAAGGATCCAGGCGAGGATGAAACCCTCTGACTGTGAAGACACAGTACAAAGCCCACGACTGCCACCAAACCGCAGTCAGTTGGCTGATGAGTCAAAGCAAAACTGTCATGTAAGCTACCCTCTTTCTTCAGTCATTAACGGGGCCACCACAAACTGCCACTTCAGCATAAAGATTTTTTTTTTTTTTTTAGTCAGGGTCTCCCTGTAGTCCTACCTGGCCTGGAACTTGCTATGTAGACCAGGCTGGTTGGCCTCAATCTCATACAGATCTGCCTACCTCTGCCTCCTGAGTGTTGGGATTAAGGGCGAGCACCACCACACGTCGCCCTAAAGTTTATTTTCAGCTAAAGGCAACTGAACAACTGCACAGGGAACTTCTAACCTGCATCTCTTCTGCCCCAAAGAGGGCACAGATATCCCTTTGTAAATGCACTGCAATCTTCACCCTCGCTAGCAGAGGAGAACGACTTATTTGCACCACATACCTTACTAAGCATTCCCTTTCTACTATACATTTCTAGTCACCTTCCCACAAGTGACAGCTTCTAGGAGCCCCAGCCCCTTTCCCTGCACCTAGTTACTTGACAATTGCCCTTTGTTAAAATGACGTATGAACTCCTGGGTCTAATCACCTCTCTGAGTTTCTTCTTTTGTGTGAGGTCCACATGCACATAAAATATTAACGTTGCCTTAGTCCATTTTCTGTTTCTGTAACAGAATACCAGAGAACAGTGTTTATGAAGGAACCTTTATTTTGGAACAGGGATCCGAGTCTGAGAGGTGTTAGAGCAGGGAACCAGCATCCTGTGGGGGCTTTGTGCTGCTTTATGGCAGACACTGGAAGGGCATGCAGGCAGAGGGAAGAGAGAAGAGGGCTGAATTTCTCATACAGTTGGCACAGTCCTATGAGAAATGCATGATCCAACTCCTGCCCATTGGAATCCATCTCCCAATAGCATTGCACTAAGGATTTAAGATTCCACGCATTAACTGGTATGTGTGTGTGTGTGTGTGTGTGTGTGTTACACTTAAACCACAGCAAACATCAATAAAGAAACAGGTTTTTGTCCTGACTCCTTCCTTTCTCCTTTCTTTCTTTGGTCTTAGTGAGGGGACTGAGCTTGTAAGCATTGTACAGCTGAGCTATGACTCTAGCCCTGTCAATCTGTAAATCTGTAGATCCCAGAAAACAGGACTGGCAGCCTCAAAGGGAAAATAAATGACAGCTTTAGTAATGAAGTAGTGTGCTTGAAGGAGTGACTTACTAATTAATGTCATTGCAAGTGCTCACTGATGGGCCAACTCAGGGACTCTTTCTCTACAAGTCTGTCTGAAAATGGAGAGGACTGCACACATTCTTTCTCTATACAACCGCCTAGACATAGTGCTCTGAAAATAACTCTTTATCTGGGGAAGGGTCCAATAGAATTTCACATGTAAGACTTTCATATTTTCAATATGGAGACAGCTCAAAGGGCAAATGTTACTTAAATGTATGCTTTATTATTTTATTTCATATTGTGGTGATTTAAAACAGGGTCTCTAGTAGCCCAGGCTGGCCTTGAACTCACTATATAGCCAAGGATGACCTTGAATTTTTGATCCTCCTGAATCCATCTCTCAAATGCTGAGATTATAGATATGTGCTACACATCCAGCTTTAAGTGTATACTTTTTATTTTAATTTTAAAAATATTTTATTTAGGGGCTGGAGAGATGGCTCAGTGGTTAAGAACACTGACTGCTCTTGCAGAGGACCCAGGTTTGATTCCCAGCAT
>NW_008329666.1:2867917-2869444 GCF_000622305.1 Nannospalax galili
TTTTTAAAATAGTTATTGGATCAAGAATAAGTCTTTAGAGTGGGTTCAAATCCAATATGGTATCCTTAGAAGAACAGAAAATTTGAACACAGACATGTATACCTGGATTAAAGACTACTTGACAATGGAACTATTCTGACATTTATGTCAAGGCAAATGACTTCAGAATGAAAGTAGCCCTGCTAAGCTCCTCTTCTTGGACTGCGAGCCTCCCAAACTATATTGAAATAAACTTCACTGACTAATCTATGTAGTCTATGGTACTCATTATGGCCACTCCAGCTAACTAACAGAAATAAAGATAGCTGATCTTTATAATTGGGTATGAACTATATATAATTCCCCCACCACACCGTGCTATTACATTTAGGTTATATCAAGGGTTATGTTCTGCCTAGACGTCATCTCAGGATAGGTGGGTTTCAGATAGCTAAGATCATAGTTATAAAAATAGTAAGTTTACTCTGCTTCCCTGGGCCTGCAGGACCCACAGGCCACTCTCTGACCTGCAGGCCTCTCTCTCTCCTGGGTAAGTTGATCGCACCCTCCGTGCCTTGAATCCCCAAGCCTCACTCACTCTCCCATCTCCCCCACCAATCTCTCCTCCTAGCCTGGGTCCTGTCCCATTCTTTGTCTTGGTGCCCCAGACACCTGGGGAACCACCACTGCTTCCTTATCCTTTGCATCCAGACCAACTCAGTTCCCTCTCGGGTCCCCAGGAGCACTCTGGGCCTGGTTCCTCCCTCACCTCCCTCTGCTTCCCTGGGCCTGCCTCTTTTCTGGACACTGGGGCTGACCTTTCGGCTCCCTGATCCTTTGCATCCAGACCAACCCAGCTCCTCAGTGCAGTCCCCAGGAGTCCTTGGGGCCACTTCCCACCCCCATCTTCCTTTGCATCTCTGGGTGGTATGGCCACCAGCTGCCCTAGAGCAGCATCTTTCCTGGGTCTGGCTCCCAGGCCAGCCCAACCCCCAAATTCCATATGCCAAAATCTTTCCTGGAGGGATCCAGACCTTAAGAGAAAGCCTGAGAGCATCTGATCCTCATCTGACTTGAGCCTCTGTGGGAACTCTTGAAGACAAAAGCAATCTGGCCACTCTAATATAAAATCAAAAGAGAGAACCGGAAGCTTAGAGGAACAAGCTTTTCATGCCCAAAAAGTAAATCACAAAGACACATAAAGTTCACAAAAAGAAGCAGACCTAAACGTGAAGGCTTGAATCTCAAACAAGAATCAAAAACTACAAAAGAAATTCACGTGTCAAAATCAAAGACAAAAAATAATAACATGAACAACCAAAATAACATATCCCCACCAAATACCAATAGTCCTCTACGGGAGTACAATGAGAACCCCCTAGAGATAATGCAGGACATGCAACCCAAAAGAACAATTATAAACATGATAAAAGAATTCAGTGAATTTAAAGAACACACAAAGAAATCAAAGACCTGAAAGAAGATAAGGATAAACTTCTGAATGAATTCAGAAAAGAGTTAGAAATATTGAAGACTACTCAGGCTGAA
>NW_008329666.1:2869592-2871355 GCF_000622305.1 Nannospalax galili
GGAATTGTATGACACCATTGAAAGACCAAACTTACCAATCATAGGCATACAGGAAGGAGAAGAATCTTAGGATACTGGTATAAATCAGATCTTCAACAGGATTGTAGAAGAAAATTTCCTAAAACTAATGAAAGATATGCCCATACAAATACAAGAAGCATATAGAATACCGAACAGACAGGACGAGAAAGGAAACTCTCTACATTACATGTACAAAACAAAGAGACAATACTGAAAGCTGCAAAAGAGAAACAACAAGTCACATATAAAGGAAAACCCATTAGGATTACAGCTGACTTTTCAGTGCAAACTATGAAAGCCAGAAGAGCCCGGACCAAAGTATACCCAGTTTTAAATGACCACAGATGCCAACCCAGATTACTATACCTAGCCGAAATATCTATTATAATTGAAGGGGAAAGAAAAATCTTCCATGATGTAAATAGGCTAAAGGAATTCACGTCCACAAAACCAGCCCTTCAGAGAGTTCTGAAAGCAATACAAAGAGCTGAAGAAAGGAATGATTATAGCCAAGGAGTTGCGGAAAGAAATTCAATGAAGTTGTAACTGTGGAAAAGTACAGCTATATCAAGAATGTAAAAAGAAATAAAAATGACAGGATTCAATACTCATCTTTCATTAATAACTTTAAATATTAACAGACTGAACTCCCCAGTCAAACGACACAGACCAGGTGAGTGGATTAAGAAACAAAACCTATCTTTTTGTTGTCTGCAAGAAATTCATCTCACTTTCAAGGACTGACACTATGTTAAAGTGAAAGGATGGAAAAAAATATACCAAGTAAATGATACTAAGCAAAAAGCTGGCATAGCAATTATAATTTCTGACAAAATAGACTTTAAACTAAAATTAATCAGAAGAGATAAAGAGGGCCACTTCATTCTGATCAAAGGGACATTGAATCAAGAAGATATTACAATCATGAACATATATTCACCAAACTCTGGTGCACCCAACTTCATAAAAACAATACTACAGGACTTTAAGACCCAGATTAATCCCAACTCATTAATAGAAGGGGAATTCAATACTCCATTTTCTCCATTAGATAGGTCAACAGGGCAGAGAGTTAACAGAGAGACATCTGAATTAATACCATACATCAAATGGACTTAACAGACTTCTACCAAGTACTCCACCCAAGCACCAAAAGACATACTTTCTACTCAGCACCCCATGGAACCATCTAGAAAATCAACCATATACTGGGGCACAAAACAAACCTCAATAAATACAAAAAGACTGAAATACACCACAATGCAATATAGATTAAAATCAACATCATAAGAAACTCTAATCACCAAATGAACACATAGAGATTGAGCAACACAATACTGAATAATGAATGGGTCAAAAGAGAAATTAAGAAAGAAAGAAAAGCATTCCTGGAACTAAATGAAAAGGACAATACAACACAGCAAAACCTCTGGGACACGCTGAAAGTGGTCCTTAGAAGGAAGTTTATAGCTCTAAGTGCCTATATTAAAAAACCGGAACAAACACAAATGATTGACTTAACATTGCAACTCAAGACACTTGAAAAGCAACAACAAATGAAACCCAAACCCAGCAGACAAGAAGAAATAACAAAAATCAGGGCAGAAATTAATGAAATCTAAATAAAGAAAACAATACAAAGAAATCAATGAATCCAAGAGCTGGTTCTTTGAAAAGATAAACAAAATTGACAGACTGCTAGCCCAGTTAACCAAAAGAAAGAAAGAGCACCTCCAAATCAA
>NW_008329666.1:2872207-2873324 GCF_000622305.1 Nannospalax galili
GGAAGACATCAGAAGATGGAAGGACCTCCCATGCTCATGGATTGGAAGAATTAATATTGTGAAAATGATCATCCTACCAAAAGTCATTTATAGATTCAATGCAATGACAATCAAAATCCCCATGACAGTTTTCACAGAATTGGAAAAAACTATCCTAAGATTCATATGGAACCATAAAAGACCTCGGATAGCCAAAACAACCCCGAGCACTAAGAGCAATGACGAGGGGATTACAATACCAGTTTTTAAGCTGTATTACAGAGCTATAGTCATAAAAACAACTGGCACAAAAATAGACCCATAGATCAATGGAATAAAATTGAAGACCCAAATATGAGTACATGCAATTTCAGCTGCCTGATATTTGACAAAGGGGCCAAGAACATTTACTGGAGGAAAGACAGCATGGTCAGCAAATGGTGCTGGCAAAACTGGGTCTCCACGTGTAGAAGAAACTAAACCCCTATCTTTCACCCTCCACAAAAGTCAATTCCAAATGGATCAAAGACCTCAATGTGAAGCCTGAAACTCTGAAACTGTTAGAAGAAAATATTGGGAAAAGCCTACAAGATGTAGGTGTAGGAAAGGATTTTCTAAACCAGACATCAATTGCTTAGGAAACAAGGGCAAGAATTAACAAATGGTACCCCATTAAACTAAAAAGCTTCTGTACATCAAAGGAGGCAACTAGGCAAGTGAACAGAAAACCCACAGAATGGGAGAAAATCTTTACCAGCGACACATCTGACAGAGGTTTAATATCCAGAATATATAATGAACTCAAAAAACAGAGAATCAATACAAGAAGTAACCCAATTAAAAGATGGGCTAAGGAGCTGAACAGAGAGTTCTCAAAAGAAGTAAAGATGGTGATGAAGCATCTTAAAAGATGTTCAGTATCACTAATTATTAGGGAAATACAAATTAAAACCGCTCTAAGATTTCATCTTACCCGAGTCAGACTGGCTGAGATCAAGAGAACAAATGATACCAAATGTGGGAGAGGATATGGGGAAAGGACAACACTCATCCACTGCTGGTGGGGCTGCAAACTGGTTCAACCCCTATGGAAAGCAGTGTGGAGAACTCTTAAAAAACTACAAATGAACCTACCATT
>NW_008329666.1:2873758-2881492 GCF_000622305.1 Nannospalax galili
ATGGGGTTAGTTTAAGGGGGGGGGAGGGAAGGGTATACAAGGAACCTAGGGGATAAAGGGAAAGAAGGATCTCAAGAGAGGTAGGATCCTTGGAGAAGGGTATTATATTAGTAAGGGAGAAAGGGAGGAAATGGGGGCACCTTAAGAGGGAAAACCACGATGGAGGGGTGAGACAATGCGAGAGATAAATAATGCCCAGCTAGTTTTGAAAACCAGAGGGAACCATATTACTCCTACAACCTACTGACAAATTATACATAACAGTTCAAGAAATATACGTCTAGGTAAGGTTTAGCTGCGAACAACTGGTCTTTGCCCAATATTTATCTACATGACACACAGTAATCAAAAACACCAGACTGGTGGAACTACCCTTCTTGGATGTTTTACAGGCATACTTTGAGGCCTATACTAATTTGGTCAGCGGGACATAAAGGACAGTTTTTGCTCCTTGCCCTCCTAGGTCAACTAGTTCCAGGGGACTATGAGCATCTCTCAAAATGTCCTGTAATTGTGGTGGGTCACCTGTCCTCCTGATCAAGGAGGCCGAGGAGACCCTACCAGATGGATTTGAACCAGTGTCCAATCTACGAAGAGGAGGGTCAACACAGAGGAGTCATTTCCTCCATGCTTCCAAGCGAAGCCAACCATGGTCAAGCAGGACCTTTGACTTATCTTCACATAGGTGGAACTGGTAAAAGAAAGGAGCCAGGGGCTCCTCCAAAGCCCATGTGATCCCTGAGGAACAGATCCTCAAACAACCTTAAGAGTAAAAATAAATTGGTTTGCCTGGGCCAAGTGTATGGCCTTAAACACCCAAAAGGAAAGTATAACCAAAGATTAAAGGGGCAAATATAATTCCTTAAGAGTCCATATACACAGCTAAAGGCTACATAACAAGCAACAATGCCAGATAGGAGATACCTTATTTTGAGTCATTGGCCAGGGTCTCCAAAGGGACTCCCAGATAGTAACCCAGCATACAACTGGGAAAATGAACAACAGCAACTGATTGCTGCTAGATGAGGAACAGCTGACCCTCCTAAAACAAAGACCTCTAGATAGGCTGACTAGATTCAGCAGAATGGCAAGTAGTGGGGAATGGCTGGGGGTGCCGACAACACAGCACACATTAGCAGGGATATCAGAGTATAAGGGCTCTAGTGGGGGGAGGGAGGCTATGGGAGGGGGCCATGTGGGAAGTGGGTGTGTAGTTGAATAGGATGGTTTGGGATGTTCTGTGTGATACACACACACACACACACACACACCCACACAAAAAATTTTTTTAAATGTATTATATTTGAGGAGGAAGCATGGAAATTTACGTCATGTTAATTAGTAGAGGTGATAAACATTACCATTGAAATCTACCCGATGACTTTATAGACATACACAGGCGCCAAGGATCCAAGTACAACTGATTATGACTAGTAATAATTAGGTACATACAGATTAGAGATGCATGCACCAACATCTCAGTGTTAGTAGCAAAAAGAATGAGTCTTTCTGCAAGGAACAACATATTCTTAAATGGAATGGAGATCTTTTTTAAAGGTTAGAAACTCAATTTTGTGTCTTACAGGGCTTATACTGACTTCAATATTGTATAACTATTAATTCAACTGTGAACCTAGATACTTGCAGCTACTTGTGAAAGAGATGTACTCTTGCTCTGGAGTGTGTTACTGAATATGTTAAAGCTGTAGTGAAATGGTTCTTCTAATGTAGTTATTAAAAATTTTTAAAAATAGTGATTAAAAAATAATAATTCTTCAAAACATAAAAATTTGTTCCTTAATAATTAGTAGATGTGAAAAACATTACCATTGAAATCTATCTGACGACTTTATATCCATGCTCAGATGCCAAGGAGCTCTGAAAATAATCGACTGTGACTAGTGATAATCCAATATATGGAGATTAGAAACGCATGTGTAAACTTCTTAATGTCAATTGCATTAAAAATGAAGTTTTCTGTATGAAACTGTATTTTAATAATGAAATGGAGATTTTTTTTAAAAGGTTAAAACCTCATTTAATATTATGTCTTATAGAGTTTATACTGAGTACAATATTGTATAACTGTAATAATTCAACTGTAAACCTAAAAATTTATAGCCAATTTTGAAAGAAATGCATCTTAGCTCTGGAAATTGTTATTGAATATGTCAATGCTGTTGTAATGAAATGCTTCTTCTATGTATGTGGTTATTAAATAAATAATTTTAAAAAGTGACTCAATTATTTTTTTTTAAAAAAAGAGTGCTCTTAACCACTTAGCCATTTCTCCACACATACACACCGTTTTTATATTATTTTTATTTTTGAGTCAGGGTCTCACTATGTTTACCAGGCTGTCCTCAAATTCACAGAGAGCTGCCTGCCTCTGCTCCTGAGTGCTGAGATTAAGCGTGCATGCTACCATGTCTAGTTGAAATGTACACTTTAAAACGGCTGATAATTGAACTGGGTGTGGTGATCATGCCTTAAATCCCAATGCTCAGGAGGCAGAGGCCGGCCGATCTCTGCAAGTTCAAGGCCAGCCTGGTCTACTTAGTGAGTTCCAGGTCAGCCAGGGCTACATAGTGAGCCATCACTGTCTCAAAAAATGAAAATAAAATAAAATGACTAATAATTGATTTTATGTTACATGAATTTTACATTGAGAAAAGAAAACATGGAGCAAACAACCAACTGACTATCTCATGGAATCATTCCAGAGTGACAAAATTCAGTACCACGAAGACAGCCTGGACATAAGGCCAGAGTTTTAGTCTTAGCTGTGCTACATCTTGGGATGTATTTTTAAAAATTCTTTTGTTTCTAATACGTATTTATTTATTTTGAGGGGCAGCATGCTGCAGTGTGCATGTGGAGGCCCAAGGACAGCTTTCAGGAGCTGGCTTTCCACCCTGTAGGTACTGAGGATCAAACTCAAGTCATCAGGCTTGCTGGCAAGTACTATTCAGCCATCTCACCAGCCCATCTTGGGATTCTTTAATGTCTCTATCTCTCCACTTAAGCCTCTGAGCTACCCCAGCCTCCCATTTCTTTCATAAAATAGTAAAATGGAATATCTGGTCATGAAGTTCTCTTGCAGATGTAAACTGTTTGATTTATAAGCAACAGTTATGTACACAAGTCACTAAAAGATGGCTCAGTGGTTGAGAACACTTGTTGCTCTTTCAGAGGACCTAGGTTTGGTTCCCAGCACCCACATGATGGCTCATAACCACCTGTAATTCCAGTTCCAAGAGATCTGATGCAGGCTCACTACAGTCTCAGTTTTGGGGTGATAGGATTATTAACTATTCAACAAGTGTATAGTTTACAAAGCACTGTCTTGCTGGGTTTGAGGAGGCCAGCCTGGGCTAGAGATTGAGTTCTAGGCCAGGGCTGGAGCAGGAGGATATATCTAGAAGATGCAGAGGAAGGGATGTCAACCCAGGTAAAGGACATGATGTAGGAGGGGGTCAGCAGAAATGAAAGGAAAGACATTTATGTTTCACTTTTCATTTATGTTTTCTGAATCAAAACTCCCTCCTAAGGGAGGTTATAAAAGCAGAAGTGATAGAAAACTCCAACCTTCTCTGTCTTTAAGAACCATAACCACAGAATCAGGGCCATTAAAAAAAAAAAAAAAAAGTTTCTGCCAGGTGTGGTGGCGCATGCCTGTAGTCCCAACACTTGGGAGGCAGAGGCAGGCAGATCTCTGTGAGTTCAAGGCCAGCCTGGTCTACACAGTGAGTTCCAGGCCAGCTGGAGCTACAGGGAGACTCTGCTTCAAAAAGACCAGAAAAAAAAAAAAAAAAAAAAACCCGTAAAAGCAGGAAGTTACCATTGCGCCAATACTATTTCTAAATCAATGAATTATTTTGAGACAGTGTCTCATATAGCCCAGGCTAGTTTCAAACCCCATATATGACTAAGGATGACCTGGAACTTCTGATCTTAACTTCCTCTACCTCTTGAGTGCTGGGATTAGAGCATGGCCAGTTTTATTTTGGTTGTAGAGATCAAACCCAGGGCTTTGTACATATAGGCAAGCATTCTAGCAACTCAGTTACATCCCTAGCCCCACTTGTGTTCTTCACCCAGGTTCTCCAAGATAACATGCTCTTCTGTTTCCCTTTCCCACGAAAAGGGGAAAACACTTCCTTACAAACACTGGGCTTCAAAATGGTGACGTGCAGAGTATAATAAGGGCCCTGAATCCTGGGGAAATCAGCAGGTCATTCAGTCAAACCCACATTCATTAGAAAAACAATCCTTTTTCTTGTAAAACTTGTTTTGCTTTGATATCATAACTTCTAGGGTGGCATGTTGACATATTGGAAGTGGGAGGCAAAGGCAAGGTGGGGGTGGGGGTGGGGGTAGAAGTACATGATGCTGAGAAAATTCATTTCTTTCTCAGTTGGTTAATAAAACTTGAAGTTATTTTTGTGACCTATTGTCATTGATACTTTATAAAAGCATGGTGAATTAAAAAAAATCGAAATGCAAACGTTACAACAGTTAAAATTTCACCTACATATTCTTTTTATTTTACTTATTTTTATTTTATGTGTATGAGTGTATTGCCTGCATATATGTAAGTGCTCCAGTGTCATGCAATGCCCATGGGGGTCAGAAGAGGGCATCAGATCCCCTGGAACTGGAGTCACAGATGATTGTCAGTCTCCATATGGGTGCTAGGATTTGAGCCCAGGTCCTCTGCAAGAGTAGCCAGTGCTCTTAACCACCGGGCCATCTCTCCAACCCCAAAATTAAACAAAACTTTTAAGGTCGGGCATGGTGATGCACGTTTTTAATCCCAGCACTCAGGAGGCAGAGGCAGGCAGACCTCTGTGAGTTTGAGGCCAGCTTGGTCTACATAGTAAGTTCCAGGCCAGCTGGGACTACAGGGAGACTGTGTCTCAAAAAGACCAAAAAAAAAAAAGTCACTATAGCTCATAGCTCTATCATGTTTATAATCCCACCAGTGGGAAAGATAATCAGGAGAATTGCTAGGAGGCCAGCATGGGCTATACAGTGAATTCCAGGCAAGCCTGGACTACAAAATGAGACCCTGTCTCAAGCACGCACATATACATACCACATGGAGTAAAACCTGAGTCATTGGTCCAGAGAGCCTGAAAGGGTTAATTAAGAACGCTGGGACAGTAATGACCCCCTGCTCTACCAGCTCCTGAGCGGGAGTGGCTTAATCCTCTGGATGACTCCCAGGGTTTTGGGGAGAGTCATATTGAGGCCTGGAGATTCTTTCATGTAGCTGATTATGTGTGCATCCAAACCTCAGAGCCAGCAGCATCCAGTGGGGTATGTCCAAGCCATCACCTGAGTAAGTGGCCCGAGGCAGGTGTTAAGAGATAGGGCTGAGCCTAGGGAGTCTGCCTGCCAGGAGATAAGAATAGGAATGTCTGGGGATGTGCAGCTCTGAGGCAGCACTCTGGCTTAGCGTTCTGGAGGGCCTGGGGTTCAGTCTCCAGCACCAGGGGTGAAGGGAAAAGAATGTCCACCTACAGTGGAGAAACAAGATTTCAGAATCAATTTTAGAGTCTAAAACTAAACTTTATATCCTACTAATTTGAGGATGTTTCACAACAGAACACGTGAGAAAATGAGAAAGTTTAAGAGAATTAAAGACAAATAGACATCCAAAATAAAATCTAAATTCAACTATTTGGGAGAGCTGTCTATATCAGAAATTTCAAATAAAACTTTTAAAAATTAGTGTTTATATAGTTTATAATTTCTTTTTTTTTTTCTTTTTGAGACAGGGTTTCCTTATGGCCCCAGTGAGCCTGGAAACTCACTCTGTAGACCAGGCTGGCCTTGAACTCACAGAGATCCACCTGCCTCTGACTCCCAAGTGCTGGGATTAAAGGCATACGTCACCACACCCAGCTTAGTTTATGACTTTTTGTTTGTTTGTTTGTGGGTTGTTGTTTTTTTTTTTTGAGACAGGGTTTTTTTGTAGCTCTGCTTGTTTAGAAATTTCTGTGGAGCCCAGGCTGGCCTCTGTCTCAGAGATCCACATTCTCTACCTTCTGCCTGATGAGATTAAAGGTGTGCCCACCACCCCCAGCAAATTTACAACTCTTGAATTTTTCTTGTTTGCTAGCATACAGGATCAAAGCAGTGGACTGTTGTGTATCCATGTTTTTTGTTTGTTTAAAGATTAATACAAGCTGGGTAAGGTGTTATACACCTGAAATTGCAGAACTTTGGAGGTCAAGGCAAGGTGATCAAATGTTTGAGGCCAACCTGGACTATCTGGTGAGACCCTTTCTCAGAAAAATGAAAAAAGCCAGGCATGGTGGCACATGCCTGTAATCTCAGCACTCTGGAGGTACTAGAGGCAGGAGACAGGAAGAGCGGGAGTTCAAAGCCATGCTCAGCTGCATAGCTAGTTGGAAGCCAGTCTGGGATATGTGAGGCCTTGTCTGAAAAAACAAAAGCAAAACAAATAAACCCCAAACAAACAGAAAAGATAAATAATACTTTTGCTCTTTTAAAAGTTCTCAGGGACTGGGTATGGTGGCATATGCCTTTAATCCCAGCACTTGGGAGGCAGAGCCAGGCAGATCCCTGTGAGTTCAAGGCCAGCCTGGTCTACATAATGAGTTCCAGGCCAGCTGGGGATACAGGGAAACCTTGTCTCAAAAAGACCAAAAAAGCAATGCCCACAAAAGGCCCAAAGAGGGCATCAGATCGATCAGAAGAGGGCATTGGATCCTGTGGAACTGGAGTTTCAAATGGTTGTTTGTTAGCCACTGTGTGCTGGAAACTAAACCCAGGTCCTCTGGGAGAGCAATCGGTGCTCTAAACCACTGAGCTCTGTCTTCAGGGGTGGAGAGATGATCAGCAATTAAGAGCATCGGCTGCTCTTGCAGAGGACCCAGGCTCAATTCACAGCACCCACAAGGCAGCTAACAACCATCTGTAACTCCACTTCCAGGACCCTCTTCTGACCTCTAAGGGCATTGCATGACATGGGTGCACTTACATTCACGCAGGCAATATACTCATACACATGACATTAAAATAATAAAATATTTTTTAAAAGCTCTCTTTATTCATTATTACTCTGTGTGTGTGTGTGTGTGTGTGTGTGGAGGTCAGGGGCCAACTTTCAGGAATCAGTTCTATCCTATTGTGTAGTCTAAGTATGGAACTCAGGTTGTCAGGCTTTCATGGCACTTTTACACACTGTTATCTGCTGAGTCATCTAATACCTTAACTTTTCTTTATCATCCTATTATGTGACTTTTTTTTTAATGAATGTGAGTGTTTTGTCTGCACATAAGTGTACCCATGTATGCAATGCCCATGGAGATCAGAAGAGGGCATTGGATCCTGTGGAACTGGAGTTTCAAACGGTTGTTAGTCACTGTGTGCTGGGAACTAAACCCAGGTCCTCTGGGAGAGCAATCAGTGCTCTAAACCACTGAGCCCTGTCTTCAGCCTCCATAAGGCTTTTTTTTCTTCTTTGGTTTTATTGAGACAGCGTCTCCCTGTAGCTTCAGCTAGCCTGGAACTTGCTATGTAGACCATGCTGGCCTCAAACTCACAGAGCTCTGCCTGCCGCTGCATTCTGAGTGCTGGAATTAAAGGCGTGTGCCACCATAGCTGGCCTAATGAAATTCTTAAAATATGTAAAAATGAGCTAATTTTCCCTTTGTGAAGACATATATATGTATTTTATATATATTATATGAAGACATATAT
>NW_008329666.1:2881533-2890558 GCF_000622305.1 Nannospalax galili
TATATATATATATATATTCAAAATTCTCTGTAGGAAAAGTCCTCTGCTTTGTTGTCTTAGTTTACATTCCCAAAGCTTTCCATACTGGTGGGAGTGTCTGCTACACCATTCAAAACACACAATACCATTTGGCAGATACATAAAGAATCTTTAGGGCATGCCAAACCTCCCAGGTATGTGTCAGCTCTGCTTTGAGACTTGACTTTGGCAAAATGAATCTTGTACGTGTCTATACTAAACAATATGACTAATTATTTCTCAACCACTTAAAGGCAATTGAATTATTTCCAAAACTTAACCAAAATCCAATCTGTAAGAACGGATCTACTGGATTATCTTTGGTTCAGAGGTAGAGCTGTGTCAGTGTGATTACACTACAGTGGCATTCACAGAAAAACCTCAAATATACCTAATTGTGCAATGTGCTTAGATAATCATCCTTTGCCCAGGCTATCTTTCAATTACTGGGCTCAAAAGATCCACCTGACCCAGTCTACCTACAATTAGCTTGAATTAAGAAGTAGGGCCAGGGGCTGGAGAGATGGCCCAGTGGTTAAGAGCACTGGCTGCTCTTGCAAGACTAAGGTTCATTTCCCAGAACCAACATGGAGACTAACAACTGTCTGTAACTCTTGTAGAGGACTGAAATTTGGTTCCTAGTACCCACATGGTAGCTAACAACCATTGCAGTGGATACAACGCCCTCTTCTGGCCTCTTCAGGCACTGCATACACATGGTGTACTTATGTACATGCAGGCAAAATACACACATATATATATATATAACACTTTACTTTTTTAACCCCCCTCCCCCACATATAATATATCTATATCTCTATCTATCTATCTATCTATTTTTTTTTTTTGGTCTTTTTGAGACAGGGTCTCCCTGTAGCCCCAGCTGTCCTGGAACTCACTATGTAGACCAGGCTGGCCTTGAACTCACAGAGATCTGCCTGCCTCTGCCTCCCAAGTGCTGGGATTAAAGGCATGCGCCACCATGCCCAGCACATATAACATTTAAAAAAATTTTTTATTTTTATTTTATATGTATGACCATTTTGTCTGCATGTATATGTATGTGCCCATGCATACACTGCCCATGGAGGCCAGAAAAGTGCATGGGGGTCCCCTGGAACTGGAGTTACAGGTGGTTGTTAGCTGCCATGTGGGCGCTGGGATTTGAACCCAGGTCCTCAGCAAGAGCAGCCAGTACTCTTAACCACTGAACTATCTCCCCGGTCCCACATAAACATTAAAAAATATTTTATTTTTAAAAATTTTGTGTGCGTGAATGTATTGCCTCCATGTATGTAAGTACACCATGTGCATGCAGTGCCTGCAGAAGCCAGAAGAGGGCATTGGATCCTCTAGAATTGTAGTTATGAATGATTTTTAGTTGCCATGTGGGTGCTGGGATTCAAATCTGGGTCCTCTGCAAGAGCAGCCAGTGTTCCTAAACACTGAGCCACCTCTCTAGTCCAAAACTTTATTTTTAACTAAAAAAAAAATTAAAGCTGGGCATAGTGACATATGCCTTTAGTCCTAGCACTGGGGAGGCAGAGGCAGGTGGATCTCTGTGAGTTCAAGTCCAGACTAGTCTACACAGTGAGTTCCAGGCGAGCTGGGGGTTACAGGGAGACCCTGTCTCAAAAAAGACCAAAAGAAAAAAAAAATTATATGTGGGGGCTGGAGAGATGGCTCAGTGGCTAAGAACACTGGTTGCTCTGGCAGAGAACCCAGGTTTGAATCCTAGTACTCACATGGCAGCTAACAACTATCTGTAACTCCAGTTCCAGGCAATCAGATGCCCTCTTCTGACCTCTGAGGCCACTGCATGACATGGGTGCACTTACATATATGCAGGCAATACACTCATACACATAATAAATTTAAAACAATTTTTTTAATGTTTTAATCAAAGGACACAAAAAGACAACAAATGCAGACTATTTAGGGTGTTAACTTGGTAGGAATAACAAGTCTTCAAAATGCCTCATAAATCGATTATAATTGAAAATATAAAGAGTTGGGGGTGCAGCTCAGAAGTGAAGTGCTTGCCTACCTTAAATGTGAACCCCATCACCACAAAGATGAAGAAAATCAAAAACATACTCTTTTTTGGTCTAGGAATGTTAAGAATGTCCAGGAGAGCTGAGCAAGTCCACAGCTGGACTACGTGAAAGCTGCAGTTTTATGTTTTATTTTTCCAGAGGGTTTGTATATTAAAGTATACTTTTTAGACTAAAGTAACCAAAAGACACTTAAATTTGGATGTTTTACAAATTGCCCTTTGAGGGGGGTGAAAAATCTCCCAGGAAACTTAATTGTTTTCCTCTTTATCAAGGTCAGTTTTTTAAAATGTTAGAAATGCTGAGAAAACCACATCCACCTTTCAAGGGAATCTGGTGCTCCAACCACAGTGAGTAGGCCTCTCAGAGTTCACTTTGCACTGGAATTTATTCCCCATCGGGGATGATTGCACAGACTGAGGTGCTTAGCACACTCAGGCAGGAGTCCCACTAGCCATAAACATTTCAGAATTACACACCGAAACCAGCCTTAGCTGAGAGCTACGACCATAGAATAATCTACTTGGACAGCTGAGAAGGTAAAGTTGGGTCAGAGATAAATAACTGTTGAATGTTCAGAGCACACCTACCATCTGACAAGTCCGGGCACTGGCCTTGAGGTACAGGTGTGGCCAGTGAGCCTCCCCAGCATTTAAAGATGCTGCAGTCCAGACTCTGGTACTGGAACTACACTCTCCCCTGGCACTAAACATTCACCAAAGAGAATAAATTTCCTAAATTCATACATGAGTGCTGAAATAAAATCCCCACCTTTTTAATATTGTAATTTTAAATTTCTCCTGGGTGTTCATTTCACTTGCTCAATAAATATTTATTGAGTACCTCCTGTGGCAGGATTTTCCTCATGGCTGAGCCAAACAGAGGGAAAAGAGCTGCCAACACTGGCCTTGTTCAGTTTCCCCAAAGCGAACAAATTCCCCGAGGAGTCATGGTTTAGAGTTGTTTTCTATGGCAGCTGCCAGCTGCAAGGGGACAGAAAAATAGCTTACTGGTGACAGATGGAAGTCACAGCTTGGGTTAAAAAAGAAAAAGTAAGTTTCTAGACCAACAATATAGAAAGTCAATTCTTTTTAGTTACATGTTTAAGCTCTGAAGTAGTATAAAAGTCTAATTTAGATGAAGCATTTCCATGTTGTCAAAATACTAATAGATTTGAGAATTAAAATATTATGATTATGAAATAGATTAACGCCCTCTGCATATTCTTGGGCTCTCCTGTAATAACCAGCGTGCTTTCTGTTGCAAGTTACAGAAACACAACGCAAAACAGCTTGAGCATGAAGGAGTTTATTGGCTCCTGTAATTGGTACATTCAGGGTGGGGCTGGTTTCAAGATGACAGAGCCAGATGAGCTTGTAAGGTTTTTCTCTCAATTTAGGTTTGTGGTGATACTACTTATTTGTCTTTTTTTTGGAGACAGAGTCTCACTATGTAGCCCTGACCTCAAACTCCCAGAGATCTGATATTTGCCTCTGCATCCCGAATGCTGCAATTAACGTGGGCCACTACGCCCAGCCTTGTTTTTTGTCTTTTTTGAGACAGGGTCTCTCTCTAGCCCCTGCTGGCCTGGAACTTGCTTCCTAGACCAGGCTGGCATCGAACTCACAAAGATCCGCCTGCCTCTACCTCCCAGATGCTGGGAATAAAGGCATGCACCACCACGCCCAGCTTGTTTTTTTTTCTTTTTTTTTTTTTTTTAAAAAAATTGTTAGGCTAGCAGGCTAAAAAAAAAAAAAAAAAAAAAACTTACCCAGGTATGGGGGAAAAAGATCTGCCTGCCTCTGCCTCCCAAGTGCTGGGATTAAAGGCGTGCGCCACCACACCCGGCTTTTTATTTTTTTATTTTTATTTTTATTTTTTTTATTCATTCTGAGGTATGGTTTCACTATGTTGGCTTTGAACTCTTGATCTCACTGCCTCAGCCTCAGAATGTCAGGATTACAGGCATGTGTCAACACAGCAAGCTAATTTAAGGCACCTGCTGGTGGTGGTGGTTGGTTTCCACTGTTCAAGCTAGTCTCTCCCCTGTAGGTGGACTTGTCCCACAAAGCAGGGAAATTATCAGACACTACCTGCCAGGTCACATCTGTCCTATCTCCAAAGTACAAAAGACAAAGCACTTTCTCTCCCCGTCTCCGTCTTTATCCCTTCAGGCTAACAGTGAAGATTAACCACAAAAATGAGATGAGTTTTATTCCGGGAAAGGTTCAATCATTAGGATACCCATAAAGATAGGTACTGATAGTGGGAGATGTGGTTGGCTGAGCAGAGACAAACAGGGATGGTTTATTGGGAAAAGGTATATTTCCAACCGGGAAAGTGGGCCCCAGCAAAGAAAGAAAGCTCAGGTGTTCAAAAGCAATGGCTGTGTAAAAAGTGGGGCTTTTATGGCACATACTGAAAGATTTTTGGCTCATTTGCACGATGTGGCCTTTCTCATGAATGGTCTGTTACATATGGCTCTACATATAACTTCATGCATTACATGTGTCACTAGCATTTGAAACCTCCACCTAGAGATGTAGATTTCAGTATTATGAGCCGTAGGTCACCTTCAGTCACTCTGGAGGCTTCTGTAATTGAGCCAGTGGCTCCAGTAAGCTCTGGTTGGCCTTGGTTGAGGTTTCCAACCTTCCTCTGATACTTTGTTGTCATACGCTAATTTTGTAATGTTTGTAAGGCCTTCTGGACCTCACTTTCCACCCTATTCTCCTGCCTCAGTGACTGTAGCAGTAGATCCAGGGCAAAAAAGTATATGATCATTTCAAAGGCTGAAGAAGTAATCAACTTGGACTCCTGAGGTTTTTTTTGTGAAGTCAGAATAGATGGGTAGTATGTGTACTTTTTTTTAATTGTATTTTTGTGCATTTCATACAATATATCTTAATCATATTTGGACCCCCTCCCCTAGCTGCACCCTCTCCTTAGCACCCCCGTCAGATTTCATGCATTCTGTCATATATGTTAAGGTCCATCGAGTCAGGTTTATGTCCCCAGATGTGTGAGATGGTGTGAGTTCATCCACTGGATCTCAGTCAGCCTATATAGTGTTGCTCTCTTTAAGAAGGCCAACTCGGAGGCTGGAGAGACAGCACAGCGGCTAAGAACACTGGTTGTTCTTGCAGAAGACCCAGGTTCGAATCCCAGCACCCATGTGGCAGCTAACAACTGTCAAGACCAACTCTCCCTCACCCACCAGTGATCAGTTACCAATAGTTCCTCAGCTAAGGTTGGGGCCTCCTGTCTATTTCCACAGCTCTAAGCTGGGTTATTGTCAGATTTGAGTTTACAAAGGTCTTGTGCATGTGGTCACCATTGCTGTAAGTTCACATCATTTGTACTTCTGCTGTTGTTGTTACCTGCATGGTGTTTGTGTGATCCTCGGTAGGAACTGGATCTACTACAAAGCCAGCTACTTGCTTTCCTGATCCTGGGTGCCAAGTCAAAGCAGGGACGCCCCAAGCACTGAATCTGGTGTGTGAATGCACAAGAACAGAACACAGTAGACTCTAGTCTGCAGGAACAACAGTTGCAGTGCTCAGGGTCTAGAGGGCAGCAGTGTCCCCTCCCAGGACGTAATTTCAACTGCAGTCTGGCCCTCCCCTCCCCCCCCATTTCCTTCCCACCTCCTCCTTTCCCGAAGAGATAAAATTTAATTTTATTTTTTAAAAATTCAGCATGATTTTTGTCTTATAAAGGTAGACAAATGCATTCTAGGCAGAGGAAGTCTAATGCATTATGGTCCCTGTGATGACCCAAAGGATAAAGCTAAGATGGGCAGAGGGGTGAATGGCTAAGCAGTGAAGAGCGCTTGCTGCTCTTGCAGAGGACCCTTCAGTTCCCAGCACCCATCCTAGGTGGCTCACCATGGCCTGCAACTCCATCTCCAATTGACCTCCGCAGACGATTGCACTCATGTGCACATACCCACAAGCAAACACATATCTGTAATTAAAAATAAGTAAGAAGCAAAGGGCAGATGCTACAGACAGTCAAAATTGGCAATGCTTTTACCTACGTGGCTGGGTGGGCTGGTAGGGATGTGGCAGCAAATCAGATGGGTGCTTGGACTGGATGAATGCGTATTTTCAAACTTGAAGTTTCTTACAGGATGTTCAATCAAGAGAACAAATTAAACTCCCAAACTTCAAGATAACACCCACTTTACAATTTCCCAGGCTTCTTAAAGGCTGAATTTGGATCTTCAGCCCTTCCAGAGATCCACAGTCATCAAATATCCAAAAATATCTGAACTCGTATATTATTCAGATTCTTTTCTTTTTTGATGCTTAAATTTGTATGTATATTTATTGTGTGTGTTAGTATGCCTGTGGGCATGCATGTAGAAGTCAGAGGACAATTTCCAGGGTAGGGGGGTGAGGGGGTCAGTTCTCCTTCCACTGCATAGTTCCTGGGGAGCAAACTCAGGTTGGCAGATTGGGCAGCAAGCACCTTTACCCACTGAGCCATCTCACTGGTCCTGGCTTCTTTTTCTGCTGTTTGAAACAAAGACTTAGATTACTGAAAGATGAATGTTTTCTGTTTTTGTTTTGAGACAGGGTCTCCCATAATCAAGTCTATTCTCAAACTATTTATGTAGCCAAGGATCATCTTGAACTTCTGGTCTTCCTGCCTCTGCCTCCTGAAGTCTGAGATTACAGTCATGTTCCACCATTCTCAGGTTTATGCAGTGCTGGGGATTGAACCTGGGGCTTAAAGCATACTAAACAAGCACTGTACCAACTGAGTTACATCCCTAACTCCAAGATAAGTGTCTTCTTTACTTTTAAAAGCGTGCATCTCCAGCATTATGTATAGAATGTTATATGCATGTGTGTATAACTGTGAAGGTGTGTATGATGGGTGGGTGTGCACATACCTGTGGAGATGTTCATGTGCCCATGTGTAGAGGCAGAAAAGGATACCAGGTATTCTCCTTTATCATTCTCTGCCTTAGTCTCTTGAGACAGAGTCTTCTACTGAACCTGGAGCTCTCCACTTTTCAGTTTTAGGCTAAGGCTAAACAGGTGTGGGCCTCATACCCAGCTAGTTTCTTCTTTTACAAGGTACTGGGGATCAGAACTCAGGTCCTCGTGCTTGCACTGCAAGTGCTCTTACCCAATGAGCCTTATCTCCAGCCCCAAACATTATACTTACTGGTAAGAAATGAGAAACATTCCCATGATGCCAGCAAAAGAGACGCAAATGATGTCTGATTACCTACCACAGCCATTTGAGGAGTTTTTTTTTTTTTTAGGGAGAATATGGAAAGGAGCAACTTTTATTCATCAAAACCTTGTGAACAAAACTGTGGGCAAGGTACACTAAGTGGCCAGTAAAATGCCCCAATCAAGTCAGGGGGAACTTTCCACAAACCGAGCCAAAGAAGAACCTGATGATATGCCTGAAAAGGTTTAACAGATGTTCACACTCTCCTCTTGTGAGTTTACTTCTGGGGATCCAGCCTAAGAAAATAACCAGGCCTCAGAACAAACAGCAGTGTGTGCAAGGAAGAAAGCCTGCACCTGGCCTCTGCAGATGGCAAGCAGCTTCTCCTCTAAGGAAGAAATGGCTTTCTTTTTCTCTCCCTTCTCCCGTTCTCTTCTCTCTCTAATTTTTAAATTTTATTTTACATTTTAATTTAGTGTGTGTGTGTGTGTGTGTGTGTGTGTGTGTGTGTGTGTGTATGTGTACATGCATGCCGTGGCACACATGTGGAGATCAAAGGACAAATTTTGAGAGTCATTTCTCTTCTTCTACCATGTGGGGCCTAAGAATCAAACTCAGTTCATCAGTTTTGCCTGCTGAACTGTCTCACCAGCCTAGCAGCCCCTGCCTCTGCCCCTTTCTCTTTCTCCATGACAGGGTCTCACTATTATAAGAAATACTAAATATTAGTCCTTTCTTTCAAACCCTCTTGGAACTTGGTTTATGACAAGGAATTCTAATCTTTTAATCCTACTACACCGTGTAAGACTTTTGTTTAAGGAAAGGCCCTGATGCTTTCCTAAATTTGATGGCCTGGGGCAGTGGAGCTCTTCTCTCTTCAAGCCCATTCCTTTAAACTAGCCAACCAGGAAAGACTGCGAGGTCAGACCCCAACCAATGGGGAAAAGACCCAGTCCTCTTGCATTGGGGATAAAAGCCCCCGAAGCTTCCAGGTCCTGTGTGTCCTTGCTGGATCTGACTGACCACGCAGGTTAACCTTTTGCAAAAGTTAAATCTGCTTTGCTGAGTTGCTTTCACTTAGTCTGAGTGTTCTTTGTGTAGTATTGATGTGGTCCTTGGATTTTAATTCTTCTATGTAGCCCTGGCTGGCCTGGAAGTCTCCATGTAGAGCAGGCTGGCCTCCATCTCACAGAGATCCACTTGCCTCTGCCTCCTGAGTGCTGTGATTAAAGGCCTGAGCCACCAGGTTTGCCCAGCAAAGCAGCTTCTCTTTTAAAGGATGAAACTGCTCTCTTCTTTTCCCTCTCACTTCTTGTCAGCTTCCTCTTTCTTCTTTCTTTTTTGCTTTAATCATTCCTTATTTTGCCTCTTTACATATAAGAGAGAGCTGAGCAAGTGGCTCATGCCTATAATTCCAGCAATTGAGAGGCTAAGGCAAGGGGACTGCCACAAGTTTGAGGCCAGCATGTGCTACATAGTGAGTTCCAGGCCACAGTGTGAATCCTGTCTTGAAAGAGGAAGGAGGGAGGGACAGAGAGAAAGAGAGAGACAGAGCAGCAGACTGTCCTGAGCTAGTTTAAGAAGACACATTGGGGAAAAGTAAGAAAAATGTTTCTTAATAATAATTGAGTTTTTAGACTGTGCATTGAAGCCCCACAAGGAGACCTTTGAACTCAGAATAAAGATATGCTTGTGTGTGTGTGTGTGTGTGTGTGTGTGTGTGTGTGTGTGTGTGTGTGTGTGTGTGTATGTGTGCTGTCTCA
>NW_008329666.1:2891522-2904597 GCF_000622305.1 Nannospalax galili
ACCATGCCTGGCCTATTTATATCTTTTGCTTTGTGAAAATAATTTATTATTTTTATTTTATTTTGTGTGTATGAGTGTATTGCCTGTATATATGTAAGTGCACCCATGTCATGCAGTGCCCTCAGAGGTCAGAAGAGAGTGTCACAGAGTCCCCAAGAACTGGAGTTATGGATGGTTTGTTAAGATTCCATGTGGGTGCTGGGCATTGAACCTGGGTGCTCTGCAAGAGCAACCAGTACTTTTTTTTTATTTCATTTATTAATTTTATTTTATGTGTATGTATGTGTTGTCTGCATGTAGGTAAGTGCACCCATGTCCTGCAATGCCCGTGGAGGTCAACTATGTAGACCTGGCTGGCCTTGAACTCACAGAGACCCGCCTGCCTCTGCCTCCCAGGAGCTGGGATTAAAGGTGTGTGTCACCAAGCCCAATTATTTTCTTTTAAAAGACTTTTATTTATTTATTTATTTATCTATTTTATTTGTTTGTTTATTTTTGTGTGTGTATGTGTGTGGGCACATGCATATTTGTGGTGGTCAGTGGACAACATTTAGGAAAGGAGGTAGTTTTCTCTTTGCACTATGAGGATCATAGAGATTAAATACAAGTTATCAGGCTTGGCAGCAAGTGCCTTTACCTACTGAGCCATCTAGCAACCAGTACTCTTAACTAAGGAGCCAACTCTCCAGCCTTGTTGTCTTTTAAAAAATATTTTATTGCCGGGCATGGTGGCACACGCCTTTAATCCTAGCACTTGGGAGGCAGAGGCAGGCGGATCTTTGTGAGTTCGAGGCCAGCCTGGTCTACATAGTGAGTTCCAGGACAGCTGGGGCTACAAGAAGACCCTGTCTCAAAAAAAGACAAAAAAAAATTTTTATTTAAGCTGGTGTGGTGGCACATGCCTTTAGTCCCAGCACTTGGGAGGCAGAGGCAGGCAGATCTCTGTGAGTTCAAGTCCAACCCAGTCTATATAGTGAGTTCCAGGCCATCTGGGGCTACTGGAGACCCTGTCTCAAAAAGACCAAAAACTTTTTTTTAATTTTTATTTTATGTGTATGAGTGAATTACCTGCATGTATGTAAGTGCACCAATATTGTACAATACCCACAGAGGTCAGAAGAAGGTGTCAGATCTACTGGAACTGGAGTTACAGACAGTTGTTAGCTGCCATGTGGATGCTGGGAACTGAACCCATGTTCCTCTGCAAGAGTAGCCAGTGCTCTTAACTGGTAAGCCATCTTTCCAGCCCTGTTTGTTGTTTTGACACAAGTGTCCCTATACAGCCCAGGCTGACTTTGAACTTGAGATCCTCTTGCCTCAGCTAAGATAATAGATGAGTGTCGCTTTACTTGGCTGCCAGTTCAGAATTCTCCAGTTCTCTGTCAATTCCAGCTAAAGAGCCACTGCTACTGAGCTTTGGGGCCTTCAGGCCGGTCTTGTCATCTCATTCCCAGAACTGTCCTGGCTCTGAGCAGCTATGTATGCACTCTTGTAAAAATCCTTTCTTGTATCCAAGCTCCATCCACATTCTTGTCTACCCCTTGGGTCTAGGATCATGTACACCCCATTTTGGGAAAGTGGACCGGAGTATGACCCCACAAAGGGGATTTTCGGGGTTCCCAGAACACACCTGAAGGAGGAGCTGGACCGGAAACCTTCACTTATGCTTTGCCCTTTGGGAAGGTTGTGGTCAGGTGAGAGGTCTGGTTGCGGCACTGGATCAAGTTCATAAAAACTTTTTGAGGATAACCTTAACCTTTTTTCTCCCTGTGATTTCAGAAGTCTTGCTAAGATTCAAAGATATTTGAGGACATCTATACCAAAGATGAGAAGAAAAAATATAATCCTGAAGATGTCAATAAAGAAAAGGGAGATGATTGGGTAGAATATAAGACTAGCCCCTAAATTACTAACATTGGTTTAGCATAAAGCTTCTCTTCAGATATTCCCAGGCTGCCAGTGGGAACCACCAGGGGTCTTCTTGGAATGCATCTGGTTAACAACCACAACTTACTTACAACTATCCCCTCAAAACCATGTTTCCTTCCTCCCTCCCTCCCTCCCTCCCTCCCTCTTTCTTTCTCTCCTTCTTTTTCTTTCTTTCTTTCTTTCTCTCTCTCTCTTTCTTTCTCTCTCTCTTTCTGTCTTTCTTTCTCTCTTTCTCTCTCTTTCTTTCTTCTTTTATGTATGAGTATTTTGCCTTTTGCCTGCGTGTATTTTATTTTATTTTGTTTTATTTTATTTTATTGTTGTTGAGACAAAGTCTCCCTGTAGCCCCAGCTGTCCTGGAACTTGCTATGTAGATTAATCTGGCCTTGATCTCATAGAGATCTGCCTGCCTCCCCAGTGCTGGGATTAGAGGCAACGCCCATGGAATCCAGAAGAGGGGTGTCAGATCCCTTGGAACTGGAGTTAAAGATGGTTATTAGCTAAAATGAGGGTGCTGGGAACTGAACCTAGGTCCCTGGAAGAGCAGCTAGTGCTCTTAACCACTGAGCCATCACTCCAGCCCCTAAACCTTGTTCTTGACAGATCGTTTCATTTAGTTTTTACAGCTGTCTAATGAGGCAGATGCTATCATATCCTTTGAATAGCAAGCACAGAAATCATGTAACTGGGGTGTGGGTACACCAGACTCACACCAGAACCCTACTCTTAACCACTAAGCGACAATTTGCCAGTTGTTTAGAAAATTCAGGGAAAAACCCCCAAGCCAAACCAAAACTTAAAAACTAGTTTTAAAAAGTGGCTCCCATTTGCCAAACTTGGTTTGGTAGTGTGACATGGGCAACCTTTTAATCTCTGAAGCCATCACAGGACACATCTTGTCTATCTATAGTTCTTGGCTACGTCTTTCTCCTGTCAGCTCAGTGCAGTGTGGAGAATAAGCTTCAAGAATACATGGAGCAGAACTCTGCTAGCTCCTGGGGGGTCTGACTGTGTGCCTGAACCTGTTAAAACAAATAAGAAGGGGGCTGTATTAGTTACTCTTCTGAATGCTATGGCCTGACAAGAAGCAACTTAGGAGGGTTTATTCTGAATATGGCTTGAGGGATACTATCCATGACAGAGAAGGCATGGTGGCAGGGAGCATCGTGGTAGTAGGGACACGTAGCTGGGAATTCTCACCTTCTCATGTCTCTGTCTCTGTAAAATAGCAAGAAGAGAACAGACAGGAAGAAGGGCTGGGTTGTAAACTTTAGGGTCTACCTCCCAGCAACCCATTTCTTTCAGCTAGACCCCACCCCCTAAAGGTTCTGCAACCTCCAAAAATAGTGCCACCAGCTGGGGACCAATCTGATCAAACACATGAGCCTGTGGGGGAACTTACATCCAAACCATGATGGAGGACATATTAGCCAGACGTCTTTGAACTTGGAGCTGTTATGGAAGCAAGCCAAGCTTTGGAAACATTTCATATAACAGATTTTTAAAAATTAATCATAAACAGCTAACCAGCTGGTTGGTTATACAATCATCTTGGTATATCCTATCAGACCATCTCCAAATAAAGCACATGCCTCATTACAGCATGAAATAGAGCTGGTGCCTAACTGGAGCAGTCAGGTAAAGCTTTGTTTATTTCTCAGCTGCTAGAATGAGTTTGTTTCATCAGTCTTTTATTAATCAAACTCTGCTAAATTCAGTTTCTCTAAAGCTTTTCTTCTGGGCCTGTAAGTGGGTAAAGGTACTTTCCGCCAAGATTAAACATCTGAATTCAACCCTCAGAACCCACATGGTAGGAGAGAACTGACTCCCTGACTCCTCCAAGCTGTTCTCTGACCTTCACACCCACGCCCTGTCACACACACACACACATACACACACACACACACATACACACACACAATGTAAAAAAAGATAAAGCTTTTCTTTTTAAAGAAATTTTATTCATTTTCATTTCATGTGTACAAGTGTGTTGTCTGTATGTAAGTGCACCCATGTCATGCAATGCCTATGGATGCGCTGGAACTGTAATTATGAATGGTTTTGAGTGGTCATGTGATTGCTGGGAACCAAATCTGGGTCCTCTGTAAGAGCAGTCAGTACTCTTAATTGCTGAACCATCTTCTCTCCAGCCCCATAAACCATTTTTTTTAATTAATTTTTTTTTAGGCAGGGTCTCCCTGTAGCTCCAGCTGGCCTATAACTCACTATGTAGACAAGTCTGGCTTCAATCTCATAGAGCTCTCCCTGCCTCTGCCTCCAGAGTGCTGGGATTAAAGGTGTGCACCACCATGCCCAGCTAAAGATTTTTTTAAAACAAGTCTAAAAGTCTAGCCACCTGGAGGTCCAGGCCATGTGATTGACAAGAGCAGAATGGGCATTGATTGTCTTTGTTTGGTGAAATATTTTCAGAATTGCCCAGAGGGTCTTTATGAGGGAGAACAGTGGTTGCAGTCATTTTGCTTTGGACATGCTAAGCAAGGACAGGTAATAACAGACATTAGCAGAGAATCTGTTCGTCCAGCTCTGCTATGACACCAGGCCTCCTCTGTGGGCAGCACAGTGGCATGGTGGCACATTCCATGCTGGAGCAACCATTCTCATTGAGGAATGTCTCTAAGGTGTTCCTAACATCGTATGGGAGAGGGAACTCAGAGGACAGGCTTTGAACTTGCTGATAATCTGACTGAAGATCAGATTCATTGGAGGCAATGTCTGTACTTTATAATATAAAATACCTGTTAGATTTTTTTTAAAAAATTAATTTTATTTTTAAATTATTTGTTAATTTTTATTTTACATGTATGACTTATTGCTTGTATGTATGTAAGTGCACTTATGTTGTACAGCGCCCACAGAGGTCAGAAGAGGGTGTTGAATTCCTCTGGAATTGGGTTATGGATGGTTGTAAGCCACCATGTGGATGCTGGGAATTGAACCCAGGTCCTTTGCAAGAGTAACCAGTTCTCTTAACCGCTGAGCCATCTATCCAGCCCCTTTAATTAGGTTTTATGAAACAGAGTCTAACCATGCTTCCCAGGCTGCTCTTCTATTTGTGGGCTCATACTCAGCTTCTGAGTGGCTTCAACAATAGCCACCATGCTTGGTCTAAACATCCAGGGGAGGATGGGACTGGAGAGATGGCTCTGCAACAGCTTTTGCAGAAGACCCAGATTTGGTTCCCAGCACCCACATGGCAGGTAGCAACCATCTATAACTCCAGTTTCAGAGGATTTGATGTTCTCTTCTGGCCTTTGTGGGCATTGCATGACACGGGTGCACTTATATACATGCAGGTAAAACACTCATACATATAAAATAAAAATAAATAAAAATGTTAAAAACCACAGAGGAGGGGGGATTATTGTTTCTATTTTTTGTTTGTTCATTTTGTTTTTTCAGTGTTAGAGATTAAACCCTGGGTCTTATGCATATGAGGCATGTGCCCTAGCACTGACTTACATCCTCAGCACTAGTTATATTAGAGGAGAATTTCTATTGCTTTGAAATTGTGGGATCTTCACATTGGACATTGGGGCAACTTTAAACATCACCTCATTAAACATACGCCCAATGTTTAAATTCTGTTGCCAAAAGTCGTCCAGCCTGTTCTACCAGATCTGGTTGGGGATTGGGATTTGCTTATCTTCTGAAGCCCTGCACTTTATGTTTAGAAAACATTAAGAAAGTGCTATTTTGGTCAGGCGTGATGGTGCATGCCTTTAATCCTAGCACTTGGGAGGCAGAGGCAGGCAGATCTCTGTGAGTTTAAGGCCAGCCTGGTCTACATAGCAAGTTCCAGCTCAGCTGGGACTACAGGCCTGTCTCAAAAAGACCAGAAAAAAAAAAAAAAAAAGAACATGCTATTTTGAAAATTAAGCTTAAAAAATAGGTCTTGTGGCTCCTGCTTGTAATCTCAGTACTCAGGAGGCTGAGGCAGGTGGATTGCTGTGAGTTCAAGGTCAGCTTGGATTACATAGTGAGTTCTAGGCCAATCTGGCCTACAGAATGAGAACTTAGCTCAAAAAAACAAAGAAAGAAAAATTAAGCTGAACTATATACCCCTGGCCTAAAGCAAAATAGTTTAACTGTAATTGATCTTCCTCAAAATATCCTTCAAAAATGTAAAGGCAACTAGCCTGAGACATCTGTTTTCAAAACTAAACATGTTCAGGAGGTATCAGGGGCCCTCAGTTTCCTGCTCTCTCTCCATGAACACTTAGTAATGATCTATTTTTCCTTATGAGAATCGAATGCTGGGCCAGGCATTTAATCCCAGCACTCAAAAGGCAGTGGCTAGAGAAACCCCCAAGGCTGTCAGATCCCTAGACAAATATAATTTCTTACTATGTGCAAAATATGGATCCTTAAATTTATAAACAAGTATCCCAGTTACCACCTATCACACACATCTGCGACGCAACCTCTATACCCAAGGCCCATGGAACATAGAACAAGGGATGAAGAGAACACTAATGCATGAAGCTCCCTCATGCAACAGAGGGCCAGGAGCACAAAAAGTCACAAATGGCCAAAATGTAAAGAAAAAGAATCTATAGAGTGTGGGTCCTTGGACAGGACTTCTATATTAAAATCCACCCACCCAGGGCTCAGGGGCATTGCAGAAGAGGGGGCGGAAAGATTGTTACGAGCCAGGGAGGAGGTGAATGACCATATGGAAATAGAGTCCTACAAGCTCTTGGGCCCCTCTCATATGACACTACAGCAATGGTGTCAGCATACAGACCCATGCAAACTCGAGCAGACAAAAACTCAGCATAGAACTGTGCAGCAGCAGCAGGCCCCAATCTTAGTTGAATTATTGGCAGCTGATTACTTCTGGGTAAGGAAGAGCTAATCTTAAAGAGAGGGACTCTAGATAGGCTGACTAGACCTCAGTGGATGAACTTGTACTGAGGAGACATCTGGGGACACTAACTTGAAATGATAGGCCTTAACACAAATGTCAGAATGTATGAATTCCTGTGTGTGTGTGTGTGTATGTGTGTGTCTCAGGAGAGAAGAAGGGAGCTATGGGGTGGAGCTAATGGGAAAGGGAGTATGAAGATGATTAAGATGTTCTGTATGCAATACATAAAAATTCAAAAAAGTGGGGAAAAAAATGCAGAAGCAGGTTGATCCCTGTGAGTTTAAGGCTAGCCTGGTCTACATAGTGAGTTCCAGGCCAGCCAGGGCTTCATAGTAACACCCTATCTCAAACAAACAAATGAATCAAATGTCATGCTTTTACATATAGAAAGTGACATTCCTTATGCCTTTTATGAATATAGGCTGAGATCATACCATCACTGGCAGACTTTTTGAATATGGAGAGAAACCTCAGAGTGGGTGTGCCCTGATAGAACTGCTGGGCAGTTCCCCCAGATCATTCTCCTGTGAAGTACTGATTCTGCTTCACTCAAGGCAGTTGCTGGGTGTAGTGAGAAACTGAAATGCCCCTAGGGATAATGTTCCAGCAACAGAAGGAACAGTTCATCCAGTATTAAATCCACGTTTCCAGATTCAAGATAACCCAGTGTTTTCAGTTACAAGTCTTAGTCTTTCTGAAAGGGATGATAAGGTATTTGTTACAATGTCAATGGGGTTGCCAGATTCAGCAGATAAAAAAGCAGTACAAGGATCATGCCTATGTTTGGGTTCTCACATAAAATTTAGACTCAACTGCAATATCTTCCCTATTCTAGTTCTGAAGAATTAAGATTGCAGATTCTTAGAAAAAAATAGAGTGTCTCATGAGTGTGTGCTGAGGCTTGACCCAAGGGACTCGTCCATACTAAGCACAATGCTCTACTGATTGTGTGAACCTTTTAAAAATTTCATTTATTTTTATTTTTGATTTTTGATCTTTTTGAGACAGGGTCTCCCTGTAGCTCCAGCTGGCCTGGAATTCACTATGTAAGATCAGGTTGGCCTTGAACTCACAGAGATCTGTCTGCCTTTGCCTCCCCAGTGCTGGGACTAAAGGCATGTGCCACCACGCCTGGCTGTGGATCTTTTTTAAAAAATATATATTTTATTTATTTTTATTTTATGTATATGAATGTATTGCCTGCATGTATGAGTGTGCAGTGCCCAAGGAGGTCAGGAGAGGGTGTTGGAGCCTCTGGAACTGGAGCTATAGACAGTTGTTAGCAGCCATGTGGGTGCTGGGAATCGAACCCAGGTCCTCTGCAAGAACAGCCAGTGCTCTTAAACCACTGAACCATCCCTTCGGCCCCCTGTGTCAAACTTTTTAAAAACTCATTTTGAAGACTTGTTAGTGAAATAACTACATTTGTCATGACAAAGCCAAGGTCTTAAAATAAAAATGTGGGGCTGGAGAGATGATTCAGTGGTTAAGAGCACTGGCTGCTCTTGCAGAGGACCTGCGTTCAATTCCCAGCACCCACATGGCTGCTAACAACTGTCCATAGCTCCAGTTCCAAGGAAATCCTATGTTCTCTTCTAACCTCCTTAGGCATTGAAGGACATGGGTACACTTACATACGTGCAGGCAATACACTCATACGCATAAAAAAATTAAAAAATAATAAAAACATTAAAATTAAAATGCATGCCAGGAGTGGTTGTGCACTTGGGAGGTAGAGGCAGAAGGATCCAGGCTACCCAGTATGTCAATGTGTGGGTATAATTAACTTTCTATCCTAGTCTTTAAGGGTTCAAGAAAGATAATTAGAGTAAGTGCTTTTAGGAAACAGGATTTTTCCAAACACAGAACTGCTGTCCAGGCTTAGCTTACTTATGTAACTACTCACAGCCTCAGAAATCAACATTGCACAAGAAGTGTCAGGTCTAAGATTATAGAGCTTGGAACTGTCAGTTTTTGGATATTTGGCATAGGATGAGGAATTTGTCGAATTCTTACAAATGTGAGATTCCAAGATTTTTTTTTTTTTTTAAATTTAGGATTGAAGCCAGGTCCTGGAGCAAGCCATATCCCCAGACTGAAATTCAAGATTTCTAAAAACATATTTGGGTCATGAAGAAAAATTCAACTGCAACTAGCTCATTAGCTCCAAACATTGACTTCATCATGACCAAAGAGAAACCCCTTGGGACTCAGGCTGATTGTAACCTCACCCAAAGCAGAATGCTAAATGGGGGACCGAGCAAGAATCCTGTCTGTTTCAGCATTTTCATACTCGAAATATTTTGTTTTCTGTATGTGGGTATTACCGGGTGTGCTACCAAGCTGGCTTCTATTTCAATTTTCTAAAAGTAAAGAAATCTTTTCTTTTTTCTTTTCCTTTCCTCTCCTCTCCTCTCCTCTCCTCTCCTCTCCTCTCCTCTCCTCTCCTCTCCTCTCCTCTCCTCTCCTCTCCTCTCCTCTCCTCTCCTCTCCTCTCCTCTCCTCTCCTCTCCTCTCCTCTCCTCTCCTCTCCTCTCCTCTCCTCTCCTCTCCCCTTCCTTCTCTTCCCTCCCCTTCCCTTCCTTCCTTCCTTTCTTTTTTTTTTTTTTTGCCCTTCCTCTCCTTACCTGGAGACCTACCCTAGATGGGATTTCTGCAGGTAGAGATGGCAGAGATAAGTGATGCTTGTGTGAAACATGAGCTCTGGGGTAAATATACGATTCCCTCACATCGATCAGCCTTTCTGCTTTCTCAGGCCCAACCCCAGCTGTGACTGCATCTGAAGGCGCTGTCCCACCACCCTACTCCGTGGGCAGTCACACCCCACTTCTGTCTGATCCAGGTCAGCTGAGCACGTGGGTTGTTGCGGGAAAGTCTTTGCTGAGAAAGCGGGCTGGTATCCATAGTAGATGGCACTGTGCAGTTTGAGGCAGGACAGTCCCCAGACCAGGACAATGAGCAAGGTAACTCAGCAGACCGTGAACCCCTCACACACTCGGTGGCTTCGAGTTGCTGCTGACCCTGGCTGCCGTGTTGCAGACCAACGTTTTGAGGCTCTTTCTCTGCTCACTTTCTTTGTGGACTTGCCTCTTTTCTCTAGTGGTTTTAAAAAATATTTCATTTATTATTTTTATTTTATGAGTGTGAGTGTACTGCTGCATGCACCCGTGTTGTCCAGTGCCTTCGGAGGTCAGAAGAGGACAATCTGATCCCCTGGAACTGGAGTTAGGGATGACTGTTAGCCACCATGTGGATGCTGGAACCAAACCTGGGTCCTCTGCAAGAGCAGCCAGTGCCCTTAACCACTGAGCCATCTCTCCAGTCACTCTAGTGGATTATTATTTTTTTCTTTTTTTGGTGTTTTTGAGACAGGGTTTCCCTGTAGCCCCAGCTGGCCTGGAACTCGCTATGTAGACCAGGCTGGCCTAGAACTCAGAGATCCGCCTGCCTCTGCCTCCCAAGTGCTGGGACTACAGGCTTGCACCACGCCCGGCTACCTCTAGTGGGTTCTTAATTTGGTCTGGCGCGTGGGGGTGCGGAAACTCTAAGTGTATATCTGATTCTCTCTTTCATCTAGACCAGTGACTTTGTTATTCCAGTGTGTTAATAATGGAACACTTGGCCCAAAGCAAGAATGACTCAGATCCAGCTCACCCAAGAGAAGCTTTCGAGGTATTCCGTGGGCGGAGGGGTGGAGGTCACATTATTCCTCCTTTGAAGTTTTCTGCATCTGAATGTCATTACAGAAAATGGCAACTGACACCTTATAATTAGTAACAAACTAAAAGTATTAATATGAGCATTTCCTCTAGATTTTACAGCTAAAACGAAGGAAAAAACCCCAGCAAAATAGTTGGTTGTGGTGGTAGGATATGCTGAAGAGGCAGAGGCAGGAGGAGGAGTTCGAGGCCAGCCTGGGCTACACATTTGAGCCGGGTGTGGCGGCACACACCTTTAATCCTAGCACTGGGGTGGGGGGGTGTCGTCGGGGGCAGAGAGAGGTGATCTTTGTGAGTTTGAGGCCACCTTAGTGTACATAGTGAGTTCCAGGCCAGCTGGGGCTACAGGGAGACCCTGTCTCAAAAGATAACCAACTACCACATCAAAAAACTTAGTAAAACAAAGAGAATGTACTTAAGGGAACTGAGCAATTTCTAGGAAGAAAATAATACTGGCCCAGTAACAAAAATTGTCACTATCTGTTTTAATTTTTTTTCCCCTTCTTTTGGAGTCAGGGTCTTACTACTGTGTTGTAGCCTTGGCTAGTGTGAGGCTCGTTTTGTAGACCAGGCTGGCTTCCAACTAACTGAGATCTGCTTGCCTCTGTCTGCCTCCCAAAGGCTAGGATTAAAGGTGTGTACCACCACCCCTGTTTAAATTCTTGTTAGTAGAGTTTTCATTTTATTTTAATATTTAATTCATTATTTTTTTAGAATATTTTATTTATTATTTTTATTTTATGTGTATGAATGTATTGCCTACATGCAGGTAAGTGTACCCCTGTTGTGCAATGCCCTTGGAAGGCAAGAGGCTGTCAGAGCTCCTGGAACTGGAATTACAGACAGTTGTTAGCTGGGATTGGGATGTGGGTGCTGGGATTCAAACCCGGGTCTTCTGCAAGAACAACCAGTGTTCTTAACCACTGAGCCATCTCTCCACCCCATTATTCATTATTTTTATTTTAAGCATATGAGTATAATTCTTGCATGTAGGTAGGTGCCCTATGTCGTGCATTGCTCTCTGAGATCAGGAAAGGGCATTGGATCCCCTGGAACCGGAGTTATAAATGGTTGTTAGCTGGCCATGTGAATGCTGAGAACTGAACCTGGGTCCTCTGCAAGAGCAGCTAGTGCCTTAACCACTGAGCAACCTATCCAGCCCCAGGTAGTATTTCTTTTAAAGGATCATCATTGGGCCATGTGAGTTCTAGCCTTAAATACATCTTAGAAACCTTCAACGAGCAGACCATACAAGTAGTTGACCACACATTTCTTTTTGACAATTTCATACATGCATATAATGCATTTTTAAAATTTAAAATATTTATTTATTTTTATTTTATGTGTCTGTTTTGCCTGCATGTATGTAAGTATACCTGTGTTGTGCAATGCCCCAGAGATCAGAAGAGAGTGTTGGAGTCCCTGGAACTGGAATTATGGATGGTTGTTAGACATGCCATGTGGGAGCTGGGAACTGAATCTGGGTCTTCTTTGAGAGCAGCCAGTGCTCTTAACCACTGAGTCGTCTTTCCAGCCCTAATGCATTTTTTAAAGATAATTTGTTACATTTACTCATTTATTTAGTTATTTTTGGGGTGTGTGCACCAGCCAAGGAGGTCAAATGACAACTTATGGGAAGTTGATTCTCTCCTTCCATGATATGGGTCCACAGATTCCTTTTTAGGGGCTTGTATATCTGAGGATAATTTCTCCTGTTTTATTAAGTCTAACTTAACTGGGTACTTTCTGAAAATAAAAAAAGTTACTGTCCACATTTAATCTGTGAGACGTGAATCCCATGAGGTTTGTTTCCTGGGGGATGGGCTTATTTTATCATGGAGCTGAGTTAAGGTGGCCATATGGCCTGGTTGTCATTATGGCTAGTGGCCTTACCAACAGTGAGGCAACCATGTGACCTGGTCTCCACCTTGGTTGATGACATGCCAGCTGGGGCTACAGGGAGACCCTGTCTTAAAATACCGAAATAAGAAACAAAAAAACAAAGAATTTCTTTTTTCTCCCTCAAGACAGGGTCCCCTTATGTTGCTCAGGCTGGCCTCAGACTCTTAAATTCAACCAATTCTCCTGCTTCAACCTCCCAAATAAGTGGGACTATGGGATTATGGGCATGTACCACCATACCTGGCTGTTTGCATGTTTGCAAAATATTGTTGATTATATACATATGAGTGAAATCTCTGGTATATATTTGCTAAAAAGTGTGCATTCCTGGGACTGGAGAGATGACTCAGCCATTAAGAATACTTCGGTTCACAGCACCCAAATGGCTGTTGGCAATTGTTTGTAGCTCCATTTCCAGTGGATCTGACACCCTTTTCTAGCTTCTGTGGGTACTGCATACACATGGTCCTCTTACATACATGCAAGCAAAACACTCATACATATAACAATAAATAAATCAGACTGGAGAGATGGCTCACATATGAGGGAGAACATATGTCGTTTGTTTTTCTGAGTCTGAGTTACTTCACTTAGTATAACAGTTTCTAGATCCATCCATTTACCTGCAAATTTCATC
>NW_008329666.1:2904913-2906441 GCF_000622305.1 Nannospalax galili
CGATCTATTTAAAAGGCTCCCCAGTTGCATAACTCTTGTCTCTAAGGGGAAAAGAAAGTCCTTGGATCATGAATAAGAGATGTGAAGGAGAAGTAAAGGCAAGAGTAATTAGCATTACAAGTTCTAGACGGGGAACTAGAAAAAAGTAGGAACAGGGCACTTTTCAAATGTTCATATGAGAGTCCATTGGAGTTTCTTGACAGGGGCTTCGAAAAGCATCCCTCTATTGGGTTCTTCCTCATTTTTCTTTTGTCTTCCAAGGCTAGACTAGTTGACTGGGAAGAGTGGCTGGATACTCAGTTGAGGGTCCAGTGACCCTGCTTGGCACCCCTTTAATGAATAAGCATAACCGTCAGCAAGCCCAATTGTGACTGTGTTTAGTGATCAGGCTCAGCCGAAGCCGTGATGATGGTAGTTATTTCATGCAGAAGGGATTGCTGTATAGCATCTTCTTATTAAAAGTACCTGGAATTTAAAAGGATTTGGTGCTAGGAGCCACATATGAAGGAGAACATATGTCGTTTGTTTTTCTGAGTCTGAGTTACTTCACTTAGTATAACAGTTTCTAGATCCATCCATTTACCTGCAAATTTCATCGTTTCATCTTTCTTTACTGCTGTAAATATACCACATTTTTGTTAATCACTCATCGGTTGAGGGGCACTTAGGTTGCTTCCATCTCTTAGCTACTGTGAAAAGAGTAGCAACAAACATGGTTGTACAAGGGTCTTTACAATAGGATGAGTCCTTTGGGTATATGCCAAGGAGTGGTATAACCGGGCCATATGGTAGGTCCATTTTTAGTTTTTTAAGAGTTCTCCATGCTGTTTTCCATAGAGGTTTCATGAGTTTGCAATCACACCAGCAGTGGGATATTCCATTCCCATGTTTTGTTTTGTTTTGTTTTTGTTTCCTTAAAAAGGTATTTTATTTATAGCCGGGCATGGTGGCACATGCCTTTAAATCCAGCACTCGGGAGGCTGAGGCTGGCAGATCTCTGTGAGTTCAAGGCCGCCTGGTCTACATAGTGAGTTCCAGGACAGCTGGGGCTACAGAGAGACCCTGTTTCAAAAAGACTGAAAAAAAATTTTTATTTATTATTTTTATTTTATGTGTATGAGTGTCATACCTGCATGTAGGTAAGTGCACCCGTGTTATGCAATGCCCGCAGAGGACAGAAGAGACTGTCAGATCCCCTGGAACTGGAGTTACAGACAGTTATTAGCTGCCATGTGGGTGCTTGGATTTGAACCCGGGTCTTCTGCAAGAACAACCAGTATTCTTAACCGCTGAGCCATCTGTCCAGCCCCTCCCATATTTTTTAAAATTTTCCATAATCTTTGCTTGAGTGGTCCAATTCTTCAACTTTATCCTCCAGTGTTGATATTCTAGATTTCATTCATTCTAGAGGTGAGTCTTTCCCCTGTTGTTTCAAGTTGTCTTATTGAGTTTTGTACTTTCTTCATTTCTGCCTGAGTTTTCTTCAGTGTTTCTATCTCTTTTGTAAATTCATTCAGATGTTTATCCC
>NW_008329666.1:2906740-2932987 GCF_000622305.1 Nannospalax galili
TTTTTTTTTTTTTTAAATAGAAGAAAAAGTTTATTTGTGCTTACATTTCCAGGGGTAAGGGTCCATAATCGTGTGTGTGTGTGTGTGTGTGTGTGTGTGGCTGTGCAGGGTCACGGTGGAAGGTGGTGGCCAGGACAGAAATCACAGCACTCACATCTTCAAGCAGGGCACAGCAGCAGAGAGAGACTGGAAATTCAGCAAGACTTAAGAACTCTCAAAAGCCGGTTCCCAGTGACATGCTTCCTCCAGCAAGGCCATACCACCTAAAACTTCCCCAAACAGTCTTACCAACTAGGGAAAAATGTTCAAATACTTGGAGCTTATAGGGGACATTTTCATTAAAACCACTACATTTCACTCTCTGGCCCCCATAGACTCATGACCATGCAAAATGCAAAATGTATTCAGTCCGTGTTTAAAAATGCCCATAGTCCTGAGCTGGGTGTGGTGGCGCACGCCTTTGATCCCAGCACTTGAGAGATAGAATCAGTAGACCCTTTCTTTATTGGTTATGTAAAGTTGGTTGGTACAGGGTTCAGGTTCTCTCAGGTTTAATTTGGAGGGAACTGATGGCTTCAGATCAGCTATTCAGGAGTACCCACAAAAACCCAATTCAGGTTCCAGTCAGGTACACTCAGGCTTCCTTCACCAGGTAGAGGCAGGATCTGGGCGCTCTCAGGCAGTCCCCTGAGTTCTCAGGCCCTCTGCCAGAGGGAGGCCAGAGGGAGGCCAGGACTGGGCACTCTTTGGCAGTCTGCTGAGATCAGAGCTGCTACACAGATGGAGGTTGGAACCCGCCCTCTCAGGCTGTCTGCTTGGATCTTAGCCTTAGCCTACCAAAGCCAGATCTGCCCTGGGGCCTTGGGAGGGCCCTCGCAAAATCCCAGATAAGGGGATGGGTAGCAGTTGGGAAGCTCACCACCACAGGAAGGCAGGATGGGGGGTGCTCTCAGGCAGTCCCCTGGGTTCTCAGACCCTATGCCAGTGGGAGGCCTGAGGGAGGCCAAAACTTGGCACTCTCTGGAGGTCTGCTGAGATCAGAACAGCTACACTGATGGAGGTCCGAACCCGCCCTCTCTGGTTATGTTTCTTTCATTTTACTTTAAGATTTATTTGTATTTATGTGTATGTGTGTGTCTATGTGAGTATATGTCACATGTGTGTAGATGTTCACAGAAGCAAGAAGAGGGAGTTACAGTCTGTTGTGAACTGCCTGAGGTGCTGAGACCTGAATTCAGGTCCTCTGGAAGAGCAATATATGCTCTTAATCACTGAGTCCAAGAACAGAATTGTTTTGCTACAGCTTTGGAGGTTTTTAGGCTCCTTACTGCTTTGGGGCCTTTGTTGAGTCAGCACTTCAAACAGGAAGTGTACAGTAAACTCTTACTTCATGGAAGAACAAGTAAAAGGAAAAGACCAGCATTCCAAAATATCCTTTTTTTTAAAAAAAAGTTATTTATTACACTTGGGAGGGAGAGGCAGGCAGATCTCTGTGAGTTTGAGGCCAGTCTGGTCTACATAGTGAGTTCCAGGCCAGCTGGGGCTACAGGAAGACCCTGTCTCAAAAAAACACAACAACAACAACAACAACAAAAAAGACAAAACAAAAAATATTATTTTTTATTTTTTGTGTATGAGTGTATTGCCTGCATGCATGTAAGTGTACCCATGTTGTGCAATGCCTGTGGAGGTCAGAAGAGGAAAGAGAGTGTCACCTGCCATGTGGGTACTGGGAACTGAACCAGGGTCCTCTGGAAGAGCAGCCAGTGCTCTTAACCACTGAGCCATCTCTCCAGCCCCTCCACAATATCCTTTAAGGGCATGTGTCCAATACTCTTAAACACTCCCTCAGCCCTGTATCTTAAAGCTTTCATGATCTTCCCAGACCCAAACTACAGCATTACCATCTAATACTCAGTTCATGTCTAGATTTCACTTGATTGTCTTGAAAACATATATTTTTAAACTTTTTTTCCTTTTGTCCCAGGACTCAAATATAGTACAATCATTTCCTTTGTCTCTTAAATCTATTTTATTATTTTTGAAATGTAGACTTCCTATGCTGCCCATGTTAGCCTTGAACTCCTGGACTCTAGTGATTCTCCCACCTCAGCCTCCCAAGTTGACAGGAAGATTACAGTGCTGGGCCTTTTAAGTCTGTTTTGATCTCAATTCTTCCCAGAAGAATTGCATAGTATGTAAATTATTAATTTTTTAATAATTTTAAATTAATTTTTAATTAACAAGGAAAAGATAAGGATACTAAACTATTTATTTACTTATTTATTTATAGACAGGGTCTCATGCATCATAAGCTGGTGTCCAACTGAGGATGACCTTGAACTTCTGGTCTTCCTACCTCTGCCTCTGGAGTGCTGGGATTACAGGCCTCTTCCACCATGCCTGGTTTTATGCAGTGCTGGGGATGGAACCCAGGGCTTCCTGTATGCTATGCAAGCAATCTACCAACTGAGGTGCATCCCCAGCCCCAAATTTATTTTACAAATGTAATGGACTTAAATTAGATATAGCTAAGAATCTGTAACTAAAATTAGATGGGGAGAAAGTAGAGCCTTTGAAATAGAATGCTGATACTCTGTCATGCAGTAACCACAGTTCCTTATCCCTCTGTCACTTGGGGGAGAATGGGGATGCTAAGGGGCTGTGAGGATCCATTGGATGTGACAGGAGGACTGAGAGGTCAAACCAGTCAAGGCAGTTGATTATAAAAAAAATACAACTCTCCCCAAAAGACGGCAAAGGGGGCTTTCAATACCAGCCCCACAATGGTTTCAGAGGGAGTCCTGACTCCTTGCCCACTCCACCCAACCTGTTCTATTTCATTATTTTTCAACAAATTTAAAGGTACCCTGCCCAGATCTTGTTGAGGGCTTAGGAACCGTTCATCCTGCTGCTGTAGGGTATGTCAGTAGGAATTGACCTCAGCTGGAGCTGGCTTTCTAAGGCCAGCCCAGAGGTAGCTCTGGCCAATGACTACCTGTAGGAATTTGGAGTATAAAATTCTATTTTCCTTGCCTTAGTCTGGGACTCTGCTGAAAGACTGCCCTGACTTTAGAGCTCGCATGGGACAGTAGAACAGGCTGAGGCTTAGCTGCATCTCCGCTGTAGGTCAGCTCCTTTCCCGGCATTGGCTTCCTCTAGGGCTTCTGTTAGGTGTGTCCCCTGGGACCACTCTCCAAAGAGCCTTCTGCACTCGATTTTGTCTGAGTTTGTTTTCTGTAGCTTTCAGCTGAAATGGCTGGTTTAAAAAGGTTTCCTCCTACCTTTATTCTCTAGCTGCCAATTTCTTTCCAGTGTCAATGATATTTATCAGTTGGTGATATAGCCTTGCCACACAGTTATAAACAGACATATATTCTGTCTCTCCTACTTTTATGCAAATGATAGCTTGCTATACACACCATTCTGCATTTTGCTTTTTTCTTTGAATCATACATTTATCTCTTAATAATATATCTTGTAAAGCTGCCTTATTATTTTTGATGGATGTTTACAGTGGCTACACCATACTTTATCTAACCATTACTCTGTTATTAGTGTATATGTAAGCAGTATCCACCTTTTGCTATTACATACGAAGCTGCAGTAAATAACCCTCTGTGTGTATTTGTCTTTTCAGAAATATGTGATTAGATCTCTAGAGTACATATCTAGAAGTAGAATTGCTTGATCAAAGAGTATGTGTACTATTAAAATAATGATAGAGGGCTGGGATGAACTCACTGGTAGTGTGTGCTTAGTATGCAGAAGGCCCTGAGTTCAGTTCCAGAACCCCAAAATCTAATAGTGATGATAGACATCTCCAATTGCTCTCTATATAAGCTGAAAAATGAGAATACCCCAGCCAGTGCCCTGAGTGACTAATGTTTTTAATCTTAACTGTCTGATGAGGAAGAAATGAACTAATTACAGCTTTTTAAAATTTCTTCCTTTTTTGTGTTTTTCTATCATGTTTATTAATTTTTTAGTTATTATTAGAGGAGCTGGATTGATGGCTCTGAGGATCAGAGCACTGGCTGCTCTTGCAGAGGACCTGGGTTTGGTTCCCAGCACCCACATGATGGCTATCAATCATCTGTAACTCCAGTTTCAGGGGCTCCAATGCCCTCTTCTGACCTCTGCAGACATTACATGCATGTGTGTACATTTATATACTTGCAGATAAAATAAATTCATACACTTTTTTTTTCTATCTGTATGAGTGCATTGCCTGCATGTGTGTAAGTGCACCCGTGTTGTGCAATGCCCATGGAAGAAGGTTTTGGATCCACTGGAACTGGAGTTATGAACAGGTGTTAGCCACCATGTGGGTGCTGGGAATTAAACAGGGTCCTCTGTAAGAGCAGTCAGTGCTCTTAACCACTGAGTCGTCTCTCCAGTCCCTACATAAGTTTTTGTTTTGTTTGGTTTTGATTTTTTTTTTTTTTGATCTTTTGGAGATAGGGTCTCCCTGTAGCCCCAGCTGGCCTGGAACTTGCTATGTAGATCAGGCCAGCCTTGAACTCACAGGGCAGCTCTGCCTGCTTCTGCCTCCCAAGTGCTGGGACTAAAGGTGTGTGCCACTACACTCAGCCATAGTATTTTTTAAAGTTATGATTAGAAAACATCTTTTTAGTGTCAAGGCTTATTTAGTTGCATAACATAGAATTGTCAAAAGTTGGGAAACCTCTAGGGAGAAAACTTTAATTTTGTTGAGGCATCAACATCTAAATCCTCTATTTTTTAGTAGATCTCTTGAGTGGAAGGCTCACCTCTAATTATAGCTTTAACTTCACATTTGGAGTGACATCAAGTGCCTTATGTTTAAAAGGTATTATAATTATTTCATGTATTTATATACACATGTAAACTAGTTGTTCGAATCCATTGTTCATTTCCCATTGAGTTGTCACTATTGTCTCCTACCTATTTGTAAGAACTCTATTTTTCTGGCCTGGAACTCGCTATGTAGACCAGGCTGGTTTTGAACTCACAGAGCTCTACCTGTCCACTGAGTGTTGGGATTAAAGATATGTGGCCCCACACCTGGCTAGAAACTCTTTTTTATTAAAAATCCTACATAAAGTACATTTTTTTCCAGTTTGTGATCTGTATTTAGAATTTGTTTGTGGCAGGTTTTGCTATCCTAACCTATCTATTAATATCTATATTTCTGTTCTAGTTTGTTTCTCCATTGCTCTGACAAAATACTCTGACCAATACCAACTTGTGGAGGAAAGAGTTTATTTGGCTTACATCTCTGGGGTCACAGTTCATCACTGAGGAAGCCCAAGGTAGGAACTCAGGGAAGGAGCCTGAAGGCAGGAGCTGGAGGAGCACAGGCCATGGAGGAATGCTGCTTACTGGCTTGCTCCCCTGGCCTATGCTCAGTTGCTTTCTTATACAATACAGAACAACCTGCCCAGGAGTGGCACTGCCACATCCCTCAAAAATAAAGAAAATAGCCCTCAGACATGGCCACAGGCCAGTCCAATGGAGGCAATTCTCCAACTGAGACTCCCTCTACTCAGATGTGTCAAATTGACAACTAAAGCTATACAGCACTCACCTATCTATCATCTATCTATCTATCTATCTATCTATCTATCTATCTATCTATCTATCATCTATCTATCTATCTATCATCTAGCTATCATATCTATCTATCTATCTATCTATCTATCTATCTATCTATCTATCTATCTATCATCATCTGTCATCTATCTATCTATCAGTCATCTACCTATCAGCCACCCAGCTATCTAACATCTATTGAGAGGGCCTTCCCATGCTGCCCAGACTGATCTCAAACTCAGGATTCCCTTGAATTACCTCTGGAGCATCTAGGATTACAAGCATGCAGTGCTATACTCAGCAATTGTTCTGTTTTGCTTTTTGAGATGGGGACTCACTGTGTAGCTCATGCTGGCCTTGAAATCATGATTCTCCTCACCCAGCCTCCCGAGTATCTGGAACTACAGATGTGAAATACCACACCAAGCTTGCCATGCTAATATTTAAAATGTGGCTTATTGGGGCTGGAGAGATGGCTCAGCGGTTAAGAACACTGACTGTTCTTGCAGAAGACCCAGATTTGAATCTCAGCACCCACATGGTAGCTAACAACTGTCCGTAACTCCAGTTCCAGGGGATCCAACAGCCTCTTCTGTCCTCCGTGGGCATTGCATGACATGGATGCACTTACGTACATGCAGGCAATACATGCATACACATAAAATAAAAATAATAAAACTTTTTTTTTTGGTCTTTTTGAGACAGGGCTCCCTGTAGCCTCAGCTGTCCTGGAACTATGTGGACCAGGCTGGCCTTGAACTCACAGAGATCCGCCTGCCTCTGCCTCCCAAGTGCTGGGATTAAAGGCGTGCGCCACCACGCCAGGCTAATAATAAAAAATTTTTTAAAAATGTGGCTTATCAATATTCTATGTTTTCTGGGATTTGTGTTATAATAGGGCAAGAGAAAAAGATGTTGAGATAAAATTCAAGGCGAACTGAGGACAATCCTAAGTAAAACTTTAGCTCAGAATGGTCTTAACAAATCATTGATAACAACAAACACCTACTTTCCCTCCATCCCATCCTCTAAAACTCTCTTCTCCGATAGTCTGCCATGTCTTCTTCCACTGCTAAAGAATAGCCTTTATCCTTGCTGTCCTGGGCTCTTCTTTTTATCTCACATTCTTTAGTCACCACACAGCAGATCTGCTGTTGTCGTTTGATGCTTTGGATTGAACCCAGGGCCTTGAACATACTAAGCACATGCTAGACCATTGAGGTATACCCACAGCTCAGGTCTACCTTTAAAATATTTGTATAATTTGACTTTTTCATAGTCTCCTATTGCATGACCTTTTCAGAGGGAACTGAACAAGTCTCTTCACCCCAGACAGAGCACCAACAATAGACCAACTTGAACCAATGAGTTTATTGAGAAAGACTGGGAGATTCAGGCAGCTGCATCACTTAAAGTTCCACGTAACCGGGCTGGAGAGATGACTCAGCAGATAAAGCACTGGCTGCTCTTGCCGGGGACCCCGGTTCAGTTCCCAGCACCCACATGGCAGCAACAACCATCCATAACTCCAATTCCAGGGTTTCTGGCACTCTCTTCTGGCCTCTGTGGACATTGCACTCATGGGTACACATACATACGTGCAGGTAAAACTCTCATACACATCAATTTAAAATAATAATAATTTTAAAAGTCCATGTCAGTGTGGGTGGTGACTCATGTAAACTGCAGCACTGGCGTTCCCAGTATGACCTGTAGGCAGCTACAGTAGTCAAGAATCTCCTCTCCCCTCAGCAAATATTTACTGCTTATATAGCCTCAGGGAGGGGCTTCATGAGTTTTATAAAGTTTTTGTGAGTCTTATCAGCCTCTCTGCTCCCTCCAGAGGAGAATATCTGGATCCAGAGGAAATAGCTACACGTCTCCACCGTCATTGATTATGGTAGTCTCCCACATAGTTTTCCAGCTTCTACCCCGGACTTCCTATTGTTTACTCCTGAACTGTCAGAGGGCTCCTTTTAAAATACAATTCAGATCACCCCACCCCTCTGCCCAAGGTCCTGCAGCTTCTGTATCTGGCTTACAGCAAAAGTTGAAATCCTTATAATGCCCAGTTGTTCATTGTGGCCCCCAACTACACCTGATACCTGCCTGGCTTACTCTGGTCTCCTTGTTATTTCTTATGAGTATAGCAAATTCCTGTTTCTGGGTCTTTGCACCTTGTGTGCTACTTTCTAGAATGCTCCTTCCTCAGTGACAAAGTCCTTCCCTTACTCTTTGCAGGATTTTGTCCAAAGGTCATCCTTTTAGTGACCCTCTTTTTTACTTTATTATTTTAATTTTATTTTATGTGTATGAATGTATAACCTTCACGTATGTCAGTGCACCCATGTTGTGCTGTGCCCATGGGAGTCAGAAGAGGGCATCAAATACCCTGGAACTGGAGTTACAGACAGTTGCTAGCTGCCATGCGGGTGCTGGGAACCAAACCCAGGTCCCCTGCAAGAACAGCCAGGGCTCTGAACTGCTGAGCCATCTCTCCAGTCCTCAGTGGCCCTCTTTGATCAATCTGCTTCATATTGACTTCCAACTCCAACTGCATCTGGCATTCTTGCTGCTCTTCCCACTGTACTTTTCCTGTTGTTGTTGTTGGTGGTGGTGGTGGTGGTAGTGGTGTTTTTTCTGTTTTGTTTAATTTTGAGTCAAGAGCTCACATAGCCCAAGTTGGGCTCCAAGTCTCTGAGGATCTTGAACTCCTGCCTCTATCTCCCAAGTGCTGGGATTCCAGGCGTGTGCCACGATGCCCAGCTAACCCACTCTACCTTTTCTGTAGCTCGTACCTCGTGTGACATTCTATGTGCTGCTTATTTGTTTGCTGTCTTCCTTTCTCGTGCCCCCAATTTAAGCTTGTAATGGAATGTTGTGTTCAGTTCCATTTTACATTCGATTCTGTGTCCCTAGCCCTCAAACAGTGCCTGTCACATAACTATGATCAAGTGGACCTTGAATTGTACCCAGGAGATTCATTTTTTAACTCACTTCCACAAAAGTATATTGCAAACTAGTGTGAATGGCTCTGTGCTTGACTGTGGGTGTTGTTTAAAAGGAAATAAACAAACCTAAACCATATGGAAAAAGATTCCAAGGGAAAAGATATTTAAGATTCTCCTAAAAGCATGAGTAAAATTAGGAGTGGAAAAGAAAGGCAGACTTTTTGGGTAGAAAGCATAACATGAAGAAAGGTACAAGTTTCTGTTGCTGGGATAAAATACCCTGACAAACTCAGCTCAGAAGAGTCATCTGAGCTCACAGTTCCAGCTTGCAGTCCATTGTAGCGGGGCAGTCGAGGCAGAAGGAAATGGAAGCAGTGAGTCACATTCAAAGTCAGGACCCAGGAGAGAACAGCTGCATGCATACTTTGGTCAGCTCACATTCTCTGCACTTACATAGTCCAGGGCCCAGCGCATGAAATGCCACTGCGTTCAGGGAGATTTGTCCCCCTTGGTTAAGACAACTAAGAAAATCCATCCCAGGAATGCCCACCGGCCAGTCCAATCTAGACAATCCTCATTGAAACTCTCCTCCAAGATGATTCGAGATTGTGTCAATTTGACAATTAAAATTAATCATCATCTGCTAGGTGGTGGCGCATACCTTTAACTCCAGCACTCAGGAGACAGAGGCTGGTGCAGCTCTGTGAGATAGAGGCCAGCTTGGTCTCCATAGTGAGTCGAGGCCACCTGGGGCTATAGAGAGACCCTGTTTTAAAAAAACCAACCAACCAAACAACACACAAACACAACAACAAAAACTCCAAAATAAAAAATAACGTGTGGGTGAAACAAATACATCAGCATATGGCATATCATTCCTTAATACTGTGACATAGATGCTCTTGCTTCCTTGTGGAAACAGTCTTTTCATCCCTCAACATCTCCTTTATGTCGGGGGCTCGAGAGATGGCTCAGTGGTTAAGAGCACTGGCTGCTCTTGAGAGGACCCGGGTTCCATTCCCAGCAACCACATGGCAACTACAACAGTCCATAACACCAATTCCAGGGGATCTGCTGCCCTTTTATGACCTCCAAGGCATTGTACAACATGGGTGCACTCAGACACATGCAGGCATTACACTCATATATGTAATATAAAAATAATAAACAAAATATTAAAAAAAATCTCCTGTACGTATATTTGTCTAAAGAGATTCTTTTTTTAATTTTAGTTTTATTTTGTGTAAGAATGTTTTGCCAGTACGTAAGTAGATGGACCACATGTATGCAATGCCTGCAGAGGTCAAAAGAGGGTATTGGATCCTTGGAACTGGAGTTATGAAAGGTTGTGAGCCTCCATGTAGGTGCTGGGAACTGAATCTGGGTCTTCTGCAAAAGCAGTCATCTGAGTCACTGAGTTACTGAGTCACTGAGCCATTTCTCCAGTCTCATGCTAAAGAGATTCTGAGATCATTCCTCAGCAGAGAAAGCCAGCAACATCTTAACTCCAAGTTCACAAGGAAGCAGTTCTTCCCTTTATATGAGTAATGAAGAATAAACACTCCAACACTGGGGAGCCACGTTTTCAGTAAGTGGAGCAGAATAAAATGTGTGGCAAAGAGACTGAAGAGGGCTTGGGATGTAGCTTAGTGGTAAAGAGCGTGCATGAGACCCTGGGTTTGACACATACACTCATACCTGAGCATGGGTACACACAGACACTTGTACAGACTGAAGGGATCATCTGCCTTTTCTGTCCTTTTAAATACTTTATGGATTGCCCTTGCTTATGATCCCTATAATTAAGCCTAAGTCTACGTATAAATATAAAGACTAGCATAGCTATGAAGCAAGGAAGGCTTGATCTAATAGCCCAAGTCAAACCCAGTAGCTCCTCTGACCTTTGGGGATTGCTCATCCTTGCCTGTGGGAAAGTCAAAAACAAAAAACATGCATTTCATAGAATTAATAAGACAGGCAGCCAGGAAAAGGCCAGGACAACCTCAGGCACATCCAATCTCTTTCACATCTGCATTTGTCTTATGTTTCTTATACAAATGTTAAGCAATTAAGTATTCTGCTTAGTACATGAAAGCAAACCTGCAATTCATCTGTGACAGCTTGCAGAATTTTTTCTTTAATAATGTTATGCTTTCGAGCTGGGCATCATGGTGCACACCTTTAGTCCCGGCACTCAGGAGATAGAAACAGGTAGATGTCATGAGTTTGAGGCCAGTTTGGGTCTATAGGTTTAACTTTTATTTTTAGTCTTTTTTGAGGCAGGGTCTCCCTGTAGCCCCAGCTGGCCTAGAACTCACTATGTAGACCAGGCTGGCCTTGAACTCACAGAGATTCCCCTGCCTCTGCCTCTGGAGTGCTGGGATTAAAGGTGTGCATCACCACGCCCTGCATTTTGTTAACTTTTTACAAGTGATTACTGATATGTGTAAATTGTTGGGACACAGCCAGGACTATTTGTTTATAAAAGAAACAAAACTTCACTCACTTGTAGCTTAATGTTGGATCCACCCTCAGCTTGGACTGTGCGTGTGGCATGGTCCTGGCCAGGTACCTTGGCTGATCTTTGGCATTGCAAACAGCATTGCCCACTGGGTTTTTTTTTTTTTTTTTTGGTCTTCCTTACTACTTCCCTGAAGCATAAATCATTCCCAATCACTTCCTTAACTTGACAGAATATTGAAACTGTCTTAGTCAACTCACTATCTCTAGCACCAAAAGCAAAGAGTCCAGCATCTTGGCTCATCTCCAAATTTTAAAGTCCAATAATAAAAGATACTTAGTGACCAAAGGGGTTATGTATTATAGAGTAAGTCTGATGCAGTATTTAATATACTGAAGCTCTATAGCCCCATTCCTCCTGGCTATTGAGAACTATTGCAGTATGTTTCTTGAGAAGACTTAATTTTAATATAACACAGAAAATCATTAAATACAAGCTAGGGATGGGGAGATGGCTCCAGTGGGTAAAAACATTAGCTGTGCAAGCCTCGTGAGTTTGATCCCTGGAACCCAAAAAGCCAGATGTAGTGGCGTACATCTATAATCCCAGAACTCCTACAGTGAGGTGGGAGGCAGAGCCAGGAGAAATGGCTAGAAGTTCATTGGTCAGCTAGTCTGGAGTGTGCAACACAGCAGCAGAAACTCTCAGAGAAAACCAGCCTCAGCAAGGTTGAAGGTGAGAACCAACTCCTTAAAGTTGTCCTCAATCCTCCCACGTGCATGGCATGTACTTGCCTTCATGTGTACACACATACCATATATATGCATGCTAGAACGACCCTTGAGGTCAGATTGTTCCCTCTTACACGTCATTTTGCAGCTAATGAAACAGGCTAAACAAGAGACAATTATTGCATCCAGACCTTATAGCAAGTTGATAGAAGAGTCAGGATTAGAATCCAGTTCTCTGACCCAGGGCCTTTAACTTACTATATTTCCTATAGGGTGATCAGGGGACTATTTAGCACTATAACCCTCAGGTAAAATAGCTCACAGTTCACCGACTTCTCAGAGATATGTACCAGAGAATTTACATCAGCAGGGACCCGTGGAAGCATCCAGTTCAGTCTTCTAGAACACCAGTGATCCCATTAGAGTTCACAGCTAGAGTGTGATAGAGTAAAACCAGCTGCCATAACATAACAACTCCCAGACTTGTGGCTACACACAATAAAAGTTTATTTCTTACTCTTTTACCAGCTGGATGTTTTTGACTGATGACAGCCTTTTCCACAGTGATTCAAGAACCCAGGATCTCTCCATTCTATGGCTTCCATGTCTTTTGCATAAAGGGACAAGAGAGGCTGGGAAATGGGAAATAGTCTGTGACTGACCGTTGACTTTGCACACTTTAGAAGGGGAAACACAAACATTTAGCGAGCCAGACCTGGGTGACATTCGCAGGAACCAAGGAGTCTGGACTTATACCCCTATGTCAGTCAGTCACCAACCCCAGCAAATCTATGAGGTGGGGAGTGCATTAACCCCCCAGTTGTATCTGGCTGAGCCATCTCCCCTCAGCCAAAAGGAAGCCCTTTGGGAAGAGCATTATCATCCAGCACTGGCAAGCCAGCCTGGGAAAAGGATTTAGCAGGACAGCATAGCAACTGCTCCAGTTGCCGTACCACTTAGCTCCAATAATTTCTCATGGTAATGTCAGTCCATCTGGTTTCCAGTCTGCCAGGATTATGACTGGTACCATTTCTGAGTACTCATGAGAGGAGCATGAGTGGAACCAATTTAACAGCCTTAACTGCTGCAGCTGGTCCTGGGCCGAAGATAAATACAATCATACCCAGGATGATTGCTACTCTTTGCACCATGAAAGGGCCCTGATATAATCACGTTGCCTCCACAAGTGGCTGGTTGGCTTTCTCAAAGGACTGCATTATATGGAGGGCTCCATTGCTCTTCATGACTGGATCAGCTTTGCTGAGGGAGTCCATGCTGTTGAACTGGCATGTAGCCCAGCTTGCTGCTATCACACTGTTCTCTTCATAAGCCAACTGTGCAAGAACTTGTGTGGCAGAGGCTAGAAGCTAACTGAAACCCTCTAGGTGATATTTCCTACCTCTTGGTTAGAGCCTCGTCTGCAGTGCTGTGCATTGGTGGCATTCTTTTTTTGTGAACTTTATTATTTATTTGTTTGTTGTGAGGGGCTCTCGCATCCCACGGTGTGCACATGGAGGTCAGATGACAGCTTGCATGAGTCAGTTCTCTCCTTCCACCATGTGGGTCTGGAGGATGGCACTCAGGCTGTCGGGCTGGGCAGCAGGCTCTTCTACCTGCGGAACCATCTGGCCAGCCCCACTGCGCTTCTGGCTCACTGGCACTGATCCACTCACACACCACTTCTTCCAGTCTTTGATGGTACCTCCAGTGGTGCTCTTTCTGGGCACCTACTGGCCAGGCAGACCAGTTGCCACTGCTGGTGATGCATGTGTACCCTTTTGTTGCACCCTTTTCTTCTCTACCCAAAGGGAGTAACAAGGAAGCCCGCCAGAAGTTCTGGCTCTTACATGTGTCTTCCTTCCTTCCTTCCTTCCTTCCTTCCTTCCTTCCTTCCTTCCTTCCTTCCTTCCTTCCTTCTTGCCTTCCTGCCTTCCTTCTTGCCTTCCTTCCTTCCTGCCTTCCTTCCTTCCTTCCTTCTTGCCTTCCTTCCTTCCTGCCTTCCTGCCTTCCTTCCTTCTTGCCTTCCTTCCTTCCTGCCTTCCAGTGCTGTTATAGTGATTTTCTATTTAGCTGGCCACCATGCCTGAAGCCTGGCTTGAGTTTTCGCTAGTGGCAACTGTTGCTTTTCTTTAGCACATTTGGAATGGTGTTTTTATTTCAGTCTCTCTCGAGCTGTTTCCCTCTTTCTCTCCTTCCTTCCTTCCTTCCTTCCTGCCTTCCTACCTTCCTGCCTTCCTGCCTTCCTTCCTGCCTTCCTTCCTGCCTTCCTTCCTGCCTTCCTTCCTGCCTTCCTTCCTGCCTTCCTTCTTGCCTTCCTGCCTTCCTGCCTGCCTTCCTGCCTTCCTTCCTGCCTTCCTTCCTGCCTTCCTTCCTGCCTTCCTGCCTGCCTTCCTGCCTTCCTTCCTGCCTTCCTTCCTGCCTTCCTTCCTGCCTTCCTGCCTGCCTTCCTGCCTTCCTTCCTGCCTTCCTTCCTGCCTTCCTTCCTGCCTTCCTGCCTGCCTTCCTGCCTTCCTTCCTGCCTTCCTTCCTGCCTTCCTTCCTGCCTTCCTGCCTGCCTTCCTGCCTTCCTTCCTGCCTTCCTTCCTGCCTTCCTTCCTGCCTTCCTGCCTGCCTTCCTGCCTTCCTTCCTGCCTTCCTGCCTTCCTTTTCTTGCAGAATTGGGGATATAACTCATGTGTACTAGGCAAGTACTCTATCACTGAGTTACTCCTAGCCTTGTGCTTTTCTCTCAGTGTTTGGAGACACAACATTCACTATCTCCAGAAAGGAGATGCCCTAGCGTACTGCAGAACATGACCCTAGGAACCTTCACCAGTGTGACCAGCTCCTTCATCTTTTTAGGGTGTATCTTCCATCTGTAGTGCATATGTCTTGGCAAATTCCCAGAGCACTCAGAATTTCCTACCTGCCAGGATCACTTAGCATCCTAACAGCAACATGTTGACCAATATGAATGTGTGTAGAATGTCAGCATGATCTGGATCCCTTTATTTTTTGTTTGTTTTGAGACAGGTCTTGTTATGTAGTCAAGGCTGGCCTCCAACTTATGATCCTTCCTCAGCCACCTGAGTGGTGGGATTGTACTGTATACCCTGATACCATGTGCTTTGTTTCAGCTGAAAGCCTTTGGAGACACTTATAAGGAACCAGCAAGGTCACTGAATCACCACAGTGCATTCTCTCAGGCCACCTGGACTAAATCTGGCTCTTCATAAAACTGAACTGAACATACACTGAAGCAGCCATGACCACCATCTTTCCATTTTGAACAGGAGTTCTTGTACCTTGAAGTGAGCATGCCTATGAATATACCTACCGTTTTTCCTATGTCCTCAAACTGAACACTCGTCCATTGTGTCTTAAACTGAGCATTCTCAGAAGTGTGTTCATCCCTAGTATGTTTTCCTACACGAGTGTTCATAGGTTCTTCAAATAAAACCCCCGCTCTCCTTTCTCCAGGGAGAGCATTGCAGGAAAGAATCACAACCCATGGAATGGTACCACCCACAGTTAAGGTGGGTCTTCCCACTTCAACTAAATTATCCCTCACAGGTAAACCTAAAAGGTTTGTGTCTTAGGTGATTCTATCAGGTAGACAGTCAATATTAACCATCACTGGTGAGCACCCTGGCAATTGCATCCCTGTAGTAAGGCAGACTAACAGTAGTTCACACACCGTGGATGGCAGGCATTGCCATCTAGTGGACGAGTGATCTAATGCTTCCTAGGAAACATTCCCATCACCAACCCTGTTAACTCATGTTCTCTGTGAACGGGACCTGAGGTAGGGATTTTCACTTCTGTGGTTTCAAAGGGACAAACTTTTCACTAAAGTGAAAGAAGTCCAAGACAGCAGAGGAAGAATTTAAGCGAAGATACAACTTCAGGAGCCGTTCAGGCTCCCCACCGAGCCCAAGGCAAGCCCTGAATTATGAACTGCACTGCAGGTGTCCCGCCCAAGAGGCTGCTGTTGCCCTTTGGTCAGTTGGTCTTCACCATGGTCGCCTCTGGGGTCAGTCAGACATAGCCTTGTAGACATTGTCTCCAGCAGCACTTCAAGGGGAGGAGGCTCCTGTCAACCGATGACAGCCCTTCATACAATGATAAAGGCCTACGCTCCCAGCAGCTAGCACCCATGCAGCTGGAGGTCTGGCGAAGGTAGCCATTGAATGACATCTACCCAGTCTCCCAAAGGAGGCAAAAATCCAACACAAAACTGAATGATAACGAGGCAGCCATGTGGAGGTCTGGGGTTAGTGTTGATGGGTCCTGGAGACAACCTAGCAAGGTTGAAGGGCAGTCTGAGTGGGTCGTGAAGGAGGGGAGCCTGGCAGGCTGGGCCTGTGACTCTGACAGCATGAAGTATTGCAGCTGCTGGCGTTCCTTCCAACGACTGCTTCCTCTGGGCATATTACAGCCTCAAGGCACATTGACAAAGTGATTTAGTTCTTAAATTAATAAATAATCTGTATGGGGAACCATTTTCATAGTTGGAGAAGCAAGCACCATAGAGTTAATTTGATTTGCACTAAGACACAGAGAAATTTGAGTTCGTGACCCAGTTGGATATGTCATCCCTACTTTCATTAAAATTCCACACCCACACATCAGCTCATAGTTCATTCCAAATGCATCAGATATTAGATACTGCTGCTTTCATGAATTTTTATAAGATTACAAAGCAAGCCCAATGTTGACCTTGAGTAGGTTATCTATTCTCTCTTAATTAGTCTGCACTTGAAGGAGCCATTCCTGAAGGAGAAAATATATTAGTCATACTAAATGGCTTTCTTAAGACACTCCAATGTAAAAGAGAGCCCTAGACCTTTTTACTTCCAACACCACACATGGACTTTCTCCCTTTGCATCACCATCTGACTTTCTAGATGAAGCATTTTATTACTTCACTTGAATGGTAACTACCAAGAGCAGCTGAGCACTCCCAGCAAGGGGCTAACTGGTCTCTGTGCTCAAGCCCTGATACTTCATTCACACCTTCTGACTATTCTCTGCTGTCTACTTTTGGTCCTCATCAGAGACTCCTTATCTGTTTTTTTAGAAGTGAGCAATCATGTCTCTTAATCAGCAATTCTTCCTTTGAGCTGTTTCCAGATTAATTTTTGTCAAACTGGGTTCTATTCACTAACATTGCCATCGAACTCACAGCAATCTGTTGTAATCACTTGTTTGGGAATTTAAAGCAGTTTATGAGAAGCCAGGTATGGTGGTGTATATCTGTAATTCTAGCACTTGGGAGACTGAAGCAAGAGGATCATGAGTTTGAGGCTGCATGGGGATACTCCTATCTAGGAGTGTTGCTTTTTGTTAAATTTGTTTTATTTGTGGTTGGAGAGAGGGCTTTGTGGTTAAGACCACTGTCTAGTCTTGCAGAGGACCTGGGTTTGGTTCCCAGCACTCACATGGCAGCTAACAACCATCCAAAACTCCAGTTCCAGGGGAGCTGATGCCCTCTGTGGGCATTGCATGACACAGGTGCATTTACATACATGCAGGCAATACACTCATACACATAAAATAAAAATAATAAATAAAATATTAAAAAATAAATTTGTTTTAATTTATTATTATTGTGTGTATATGTGTGTGAGAGTGCTAATGTGCACATGCCAATAGCATGCATGTGGAGGCCAGAGGACAAGTTTGTGGAGCTGGTTCCCTCCTTCCACTTTATTTAGATTCCTGGGATCAAGCTCAGGTCATCAGGCTTCTGTGGCAAATGCTTTTACCCACTGAGTCATCTCACCAGTTCTGGTTTTGCTTGTTTGGGACAGAGTCTCATGAAGTCCAGGCTGGCCTCAAACTCATTGTGCGGCCAAGGATGATACTGAACTAACTTCCTACCATCCTGCCTCAGCCTCCCAAGTGCAGGGATTATAGGTGTGTACCACCATACATGGCTTTCTTTGTTTGTTTTTTGTCTTTTTTGAGACAGGGTCTCCCTGTAGCCTTAACTGGCCTGGAACTCACTATGTAGACCAGGCTGGCCTTGAACTCATAGAGATCCATCTGCCTCTGCCTCCTGAGTGCTAGGACTAAGCCACCAAGTCTGGTCTTCCTTCCTTCCTTCCTTCCTTCCTTCCTTCCTTCCTTCCTTCCTTCCTTTCTTTCTTTCTTTCTTTCTTTCTTTCTTTCTTTCTTTCTTTCTTTCTTTCTTTCTTTCTTTCTTTTTGTCTGAGACAGGGTCTCCCTGTAGCCCCAGCTGGCCTGGAACTCACTATGTAGACCAGGTTGGCCTTGAACTCACAGAGATCTGCCTGCCTTTGCCTCCTGAGTGCTGGGATTAAAGTTGTGCGCCACCATGCCTGGCTTTATGAATATTATTTAAAGTGACTTTACTGCTCTTCTACACAAGACAAATTTATGCCACCCACAGCTATATGGACAGCTTGGATTTCCAGTTGTGGGAGGACCCGCTTGGTCTTATAGTAATAAGTTAATCTGAGAATTTGGCTCTTTTTCAGAATCAGATGAAATTTCATACCTTTATTCTATCTGCTCCTTTCAGGATGCCTGTGAATGACAACCATTTTCTTAATTAAATGATAGTGGTCCTGGGGAGGACCAAGAGGAAGTCCTTTGGACTTAAGGTTTCTTTAAAAAAAAATTTCTTTTATGTGTATGAGTGTATTGCCTACATATGTGTAAGTGCCATGTCATGCAATGCCCAAGGAAGTCAGAAGACAGCATTGGATGCCCTGGAACTGGAGTTGTTAGCCACTATGTGGGTGCTGGGAATCAAACCCAGGTCTTCTGCAAGAACAGTCAGTGCTCTTAGCCACTGAGCCATCTCTCCAGTTCCTGACTTAAGGATTTTTTTTTTGGTCTTCTTTTTGGAGGTGGGGGGGTTTCCCTGTAGCCCCAGCTGTCCTGGCACTTACTATGTAGACCAGACTGGTCTTGAACTCACAGAGATCCACTTGCCTCCCAAGTGCTGGGATTAAAGGGATATACCATCATGCCCAGCACTGACTTAAGGGTTCTTAAGATTGTACTGCTGATCACAAAGCATACTTGTGCAACACACCACATGGGTCCTCAAGGTCTGAGAGGGAGGTCAGCCCTTTCTTGCCCATTATGCAAATCTATTCATCAGATATCAACTTAAGTGAAGTAGGATACTACAGCAACTGGGACAGGCCTTTCCTGGGAGTCTGCACACACCATGATGGTGGTGGTCTGGCAGCAGAGAGAACCTCAAAACACTTTTATTTTTAATTTCTGAAGTTTACTTGTTTGTTTGATGTAGGGTCTTATGAAGCCCAGGCTGGCTTCTATTTGTATAGCCAAGGATGGCCTTGTTTGATGTAGGGTCTTATGTAGCCCAGGCTGGCTTCTATTTGTATAGCCAAGGATGGCCTTTTCTGATCCTTTTGCCTCCAGCATGCTGGGATTACAGGCCTGTACCACCACATCTGGTTTAAGTGGTGCTTAAGTGGAGCTCAGAGCTTTGCACATCCCAGAAAGCACTTTACTGACCGAGCTAAGTCCTAGACACAGCTTTACCGTAACTGTCAAAAATTAGGAACAAGTGCTGAAAAGAGCTCTTAGAGCTTGAACTGCTGTCCTTGGAAACAACTGCTTGTGAGGTTGGTTTGCACGTAGAAATTTAGATTTCTGGAAGGCTCTCACTAACTGATGAGTGGCCCACTGTGCCTCAAATGTCCATGAAAGCAATTGACTTAATGCTTAACTTCTTTCCTTCTAAAACTCTGGAATTTGAATACATGGCAGACAGGAGATCTGCAGGATCATCCCTTAGAGGCCCCCAAGGTTTTTGGTGTCTCTACCAGGCTTCCCTCATTAACGTTTCAGGTGCGTTGTTACCATCAGTTTCTGGAGGAATGTCTGCTGTGTGTGCGAGCAGCTAGGAATAAAATCTAAGACTTATGCCTGGTATACTTAAGCAGTCTACGGCTGAGTCACACACTCAGTCCTGGAATAAAGTCTAGTGGGACTTCACTAAGTGTGGGCAATGGGGTGGGACCTTGTACCTTCTGTCTCCTGACTGTTCCCCACATGCCTTTTCCCTTTACTCAATTTTCTGTGCAACTTAGTAACCTAAGAGCACAGCTATATGCTGAGATGTGAGTCTCCTTGTCAAACTGAAGAACACAGAAGTAATCTTAGGAACTTTTAACACAGAACCAAATGTCCTTAGGGTGAATAGGTAAATTGTGGTACAGCATTATGATGGCTACTACCCAGTAATAAAAAAGGAATGAATTATCAGTACATGAAACACTTGGATGGATCTCAGGGTCTTCATGCCAAATGAGAAAAGCCAGTTTCTCATGGTTACACAGTGTATGGTTTTATTTATATGACACGAGATGACAAAGTTATATGGCTGGAAAACAGATCAGTGGAAGCTAAAGGAGTGAGGTCACTATCAAAGGGCTACATGAGAGAGACCTTTGCAGGAAGGGACCAGGTTGAGGCTATGATTGTGCTGATGCCACTTAGATCTAAACATGTGATGCAACTGTCATAGAATTGGCCAGGTGTGGTGGCACACATATATATTGCAATGCTGAGGGGGTAAGGTGGAAGAATGAGAAGTTCTAGTTAGCTTGGGCTGTGGAGTGAGGCCATGTCTCCAAAGGTTTTGTTTTTGTTTTTGTTTTCAAAGAACTATACACCCAAACAAACCAAAAAGAGTGCAATAAAACTGGTGAAATCAGAGTAAGTTCTATACCTTTATAGCTGTGCTGGTTAGTTTTTGTCAGCTTGACACAAAAGAGTCCCCTGGGAAGACGAAGCCTCAGTTGAGGAATTTCTTCCATCAGACTGACCTGTGGGCATATTTTTGAGGCATTTTCTTAATTGGTAATTGATGCAGGAGGGCCCAGTCTGCTGTGGGTTGTGCTATCCCTGGGCAGGTGGGCCTGAAATGAAGCTGAGCAAGCCAGGGGGAGCAAGCCAGTAAGCTGCGTTCCTCCATGGTCTCTGCCTCAGTTCCTGCCTCAGGTTTCTGTCTCGAGTTCTTGCTTTGAGTCTTCTCAGTGATGGATTGTGACCTGGAAGTTGTAAGCTGAAATAAACCTAAACTTTTTCCCTCCTCAAGTTCGTTTTGGTCGGTATTGCATTGCAGCAACAGACAGCATACTGGAATAATACCCGAACTAATAGTGTTCTAAAATAATCAGTTTCCTAGTCTGACAGTTTACTTGGATTATATATAAGGTATTGTCATTGGCAGAAACTGACTAAAGGGTACATGGGAAATCTCTGTACAATTTTATAAATTCTTATGATTGTTAGATTTTTTTTTCACCATTTAAGGTATTAAAAAAGGACTGGGTGGGGGCTGGAGAGATGGGGTGGAGGCTCAGCAGTTAAGAGCACTGGCCACTCTTGCAGAGGACCCATGTTTGATTCCCAGCACCCACATTGGCAACTAACAATCATCTGTAACTCCAGTTCAGGGGATCTGACACTCTCTTCTGACTTCGGGGACATTGCACAACATGGGTGCACTTACACACATGCAGACAATACATGCATACACATAAAATAAAAATAATAAAATTTTATTAATTTATAATGTTTTATTTCTAATTTTATATATATTTGTCTTTTTGAAACAGGGTCTCCCTGTAGCCCCAGCTGTCCTGGAACTCACTATGTAGACCAGGCTGGCCTTGAACTCACAGAGATCCACCTGCCTCTGCCTCCTGAGTGCTGGGATCAAAGCTGTGAGTCACCGCGCCCGGCACATATTTTATTATTTTTATGTGTATGTGTGTATTGTCTGCATGTAGATAAGTGCACCTGTGTCGTACAGTGCCCTCAGAGGACAGAAGAGGCTGTCAGATTCCCTGGAACTGGAGTTACAGACAGTTGTTAGCTACCATGTGGGTTCTGGAATTCGAACCCGGGTCTTCTGCAAGAACAGCCAGTGTTCTTAACCGCTGAGCCATCTTTCAAGCCCCTAAATAAAATATTGTTTTAAAAAAGGACTGGGGATGTAGCTCAGTTGGTAGAGTGCTTACTTACAGTGTGTGAAGCCCTGGGCTTCATCTCCAGCACCTCACAAACGGGGCACGGTAGCACTCACCTGCAACCTCAGCACTCAGGAGTTGAATGCAGAAGGATGAGACGTTCAAGGTCCTCCTTGCTTACATAGTAAGTTCAATGCTAGCCTGGGCCTGAGACCTGTCAAAAACCTATTAGAGGGGCTGGAGACGTGGCTCAGTAGTTAAGAGCACTGGCTGTTCTTGCAGAGGACCCGGGTTTGGTTCCTAGTATCCACATGGCAACTAACAACTATCTTTAACTCCAGCTCCAGGTGGTCTAATGCCCTCTTCTGTCCTCCGCAGTCATTGCACAACACAGATGCACTTACATATATGCAGGCAGCACACTCATACACATAAAATAAAATAAGGCTGGGTGTTGTGGCACACGCCTTTAGTCCCAGCACTTGGGAGGTAAAGGCAGGCAGATCTCTGTGAGTTTAAAGCCAGCCTGGTTTACACAGTGGGGCCATCCAGGGCTACAGGGATACCTTGTCTCAAAAAGACCCAACAAACAAACAAAAATTTAAAAAATGTGTTAAAAAGAAAAGAAGGAGGAGGAGGATGCATGTAGGTAAGTGCACCCGTGTTGTGCGATGCCCTCAGAGGTCAGAAGAGGCTGTCGGATCCCCTGGGACTAGAGCTATGTACAGTTGTTAGCTGCCATGTGGGTGCTGGGATTTGAACCCGGGTCTTCTGCAAGAACAACCAGTGTTCTTAACTGCTGAGCCATCTCTCCAACCCTGAATAGAGGATTTTTAAAAGACTTTAGACAGGATAATATATTTTTCTCCTAATGATCTTAGGGGGAAATTATGTGATTTCAAAACCTCTCCTATGAAACTGGAGAGATGGCTCAGTAGTTAAGAGCACTGGCTGCTTTTACAGAGGACTCAGATTTGGTTCCCAGCATCCATATGGTGACTAACAACTGTCTGTAATTCCAGTTCCAGGGTATCCAACACCCTCTTTTGGCCTCTATGGGCACTGAGCACACTTACATACACAGGCAAAATGCTCCTACATATAAAATAAAAATAAACGAAAATAAATAAAGCCTTTGCTATGGGCCACTGAAATGACTCTGCTGGTGAAGGTACCTGCCACCAAGTCTGACAACGTGAGTTTGATCCTCAGAATCCATATGGTGGAAGGAGAGAACCGACTCCCTCAAGTTGTCCTCTGACCTCCGCACTCGTGAAACACACATATAAATACACACAAACATACAAGTGTATGTGCACAAATAAGTATGCAACTTAAAAAAAAACAAAATAAAATCCTTTGCCAATTCTTCATGCTGCTTGTGGAAGGGACTAGATATAAATTGTTTGTTTTGTTTTGCTAAGAAAAACATCTCAAAGATTTTCTGGGTGGTGCGAAGACTACAGAGTCAAAATTACTTTTAAAAAATTATAATGTTGATCACTGATACTTTATTTTTCTGTTAGTGTGGGTGAGTCATCTTTAAAAATTATTTCCACCTTTAGAATGCCTGTTTTCCCTAATTTGGGTTTGAACTGTGCTTAGTGTGTGCATTGCATGTACATGTGACTGACAGTAGACTCTCCCACCAAAGAGAAGTCTAGGCAAACAGGTTTCCTCACCCTGCCAGCGAGCACAAACGATGCTTTGTTTTGTTAAGTGCCTATTTTGTCTATTTTGGAAATTGGATTGCTTGTCTTCTTATTGACTTAAATGTTTCATCTCAATGGAACCTTCGGATTTTTACGTTTCACATGCCTCCTACAAGTCTATGAGTTTCTTTCACTTTGTGAATGAATGGAGTTTGATAATGAAGACAAATTTTAAACTTTGTTTTGAAAATATTTTATATATTATTTTTATTTTATGCCTGAGTAAGTATACCCTTGTCATGCAATGCCTTTGGAGGCCAGAAGAGGGCATTAGATTCCCCGATACTGGAGAGAGGGATGGTTGTTAGTTACCATGCAGGTGCTGGGAACTAAACCTGGGTCTCCTGCAAGAACAGCCAGTGCTCTTAACTGCTGATCCATCTCTCCAGCCCCAATTCTTTAATTTAATTAATCAATTAATTAATAATTAATTAATTAATTATTTTTAGACAGGGTCTTGCTCTAGCCCCAGCTGGCCTGGAACTTGCTATGTAGACCAAGCTGGTCTAGAACTCACAAAGATCCACCTGCTTCTGCCTCCCAAGTTCTGGGATTAAAGGTGTGTGCTACCATGGCTGGCTCCAATTTAAAAAAAAATTTTTTTTTTAATTGTAATTACTTTTATTTTATGTGTTTTGTTGCATGTGTCTAAGTGCACTCATTGTGCAATGCCAGCGAGGGTCAGAAGAAGGCATCAGATCCCTCTGGAATGGAGTTCCAGATGGTTGTCAACTGCCACATGGATGCTAGGAATCAAACCCAGGTCCTCTGCAAGAGCAGTCAGTGCTCTTAACTGCTGAGCCACCTCTCCAGCCCTGGCTCCAAATTTTAAATTAAAAAAATTATTTTTATTTTACGTGTTTGAGTGTTTTGGCTGCATGTATGTAAATGTACTATGTTTGAGTGTGTGTGTGTGTGTGTGTGTGTGTGTGTGTGTGCATGTGTGTGCAATGCCAGAAGAGGGCATTGGTTCCCTTGGAAATGGAGTTACAGACAGTTGTGAGCCACCACGTTGATACTGGGAACTGAACCCAAGTAATCTGCAGGAGTAGCTAGTGCTTTTAACTGATGAGCCATCTCTCCAGCCCTTAAACTTTAAAAGAAATTTATGTCTATGAGTGTTTTGCCTGCATGTATGTATGTCTCGTTTGAGTTTCATGGGTCTGTGCATGCTGCCACCATTGCTGTAAGCTCACATGAGTAATTTCCCAGAAGCCTGGAAAACTATTTCCTTGTGATCATCCACAACAACTAGATCTTACAAATCTTTCCACCCCCTCCCCTTCCACAACAGTCCCTGAGCCCTGGGTGGCAGAGATTTAATATAGGGGTCCTATCCAGGGACATGAACTCTGCAGTCTCTTATTCTCTACACTTGGCTAATTGTGCCCTTCTGTGTTCATTGCCCTCTGTTGCATGAGGAAGCTTTGCTGATGAGAGTTGAGAGATGCACTAGTATTCTCTCTACCCACTGTTCCACTATGTTCTGTGAGCCTTAGGTGTCAAGGTGCCATTGTAGATACATCACTTAGGGCTGGGCATCTCACAGACACTTATTCTCTGTGTTCGATGAGTTGTGGAACTTGGTAATAGTCCCCATCTGTTGCAAAAAGAAGCTTCTTTGATGAGTGGTGACAGGCCCACACTTGTCAAGGTAACCTGGAGGCTCAGGCAGCACAATCAGGAAGGGGGCCTAAGATATTGATTTTTGGCCTTAACATTTTCAGTAACCTTTATAGTATAATCAACTTAGTAACAACTGTATGTCCTTTTTTAAAGTTTAATTTTCATAATCTTTTTATAACATACTTTAATCTTCTAACACTATTCTTATCTATTTCTATTTTGGAACCATCTTTATCTTTTTGAGACAGGGTCTCCCTGTAAACCCAGCTGGCCTGGAGATTTTGTACAAATGCAACCTTTCACTTTTTTAAAAAATTATTTTTATTTTATGTGTATAAGTGTTTAGTGTACACGTACATAAGTATGCCACGTGTCCACTGCCCGTGGAGGTTAGAAGAGTGCATCAGATCCCCAGAAACTGGAGTTACAGATGGTTGTTAGCCATGTGGGTGCTGGAAAATTGAACCTGGGTCCTCTGTGAGAGCAGTCAGTGCTCTTAACTGCTAAGCCATCTCTCAAGCCCCACAAAAACAGTCTTTATCCTTTCTTATCCAAAAGCATATCTTTAACTTTTACCAGAAATATACTGTATACAAATAGTATTATGTATATGCTACATATTGTATAATATTAATATAATATATAATCTTTATCTTTTTTACTAGAGGGTTTCTAATTATTATTATTGTTATTGTTACTAATTTTATACAATTCAGAACACATTTATAAAGTATTATATTTATTATTTTTGTTTCATGTGTATGAATGTATTGCCTGAATATATGTAAGTGTACCCATGTCATGCAATGCCTACAAGGTCAGAGAGGGCATCGGATGCCCTGGAACTGGAGTTTGGACAATTGTTAACTGAGTCATCTCTCCAGTCCCTCCAAACACATTTTTAATAAGATAATTTAAAATGAGGGGGCCGGAGAGATGGTTCAGCCGTTGACAGCACTGGTTGCTCTTGCAGAGGACCCGGGTTCGGTACCTAGCACCTACATGGTGACTAACGACTGTCTGTAATTCCAGTTTCAGAGGACTCAATGCCATCTTCTGACCTCTGTGGGCACTGTACAACACAGGTGTGCTTACGTATATGGAGATGATACACTCATACACATAAAATAAAAATAATAATTTTTTTTTTTGTCTTTTTGAGACAGGGTCTCCCTGTAGCCCCAGCTGGCCTGGAGTTCACTATGTAGACCAGGTTGGCCTCGAACTAAC